>NC_056593.1:1189586-1189695 GCF_018340385.1 Cyprinus carpio
ATACCAACAAAATCCTTCCCCCACATGGATAGAGTAAAAAAAAACCAGTTAACTCGTAATCCAAGGCAACCCCTTACAAAAATGTTCTACAAGGGTGCCCTAGACAGCG
>NC_056593.1:1190824-1198324 GCF_018340385.1 Cyprinus carpio
TACAGCTGCGTGAAACTCGCCGGGGCTGTCGAAGACCGAAACTCATGACCCGGTAAAAAATAATCCATTAGTGTTGATAAACGATGAAACCTTTGCGCGCTGCTCGGGTCAACGGAATCTGGCCAATAGCCCTTAATAAATCCAATTTTGTCACAAATTTTGAGGCACTGACCTGATGCGACACAGTACCTCCCATTCTTCTGCAGAGGAAGGAGTCTGTGGTTTTGTAACAGTATTCAGTTTCCTAGATCTGTACAAAACGAAACGGACCATCAGATTTTTTTACTACAACACAGCCGAGGACCAGATGGGAAAACGGAAGGCTCGGCTAATTCTGTTATCCAGCAATACTGGACTTCTCCTTTTCTAAAACCTCTCGTTATTCAGCGGAACCCTGTAAAAACGTTGACGGACAGGAGCAGCTTCGCCCACCCTCGATATCATGCTCCAACTCCTTTCGTTTGAGTTTGAACATCCGAGAACAGCTCCGGGAACTCCCGAAAGCAAACTAATCAATTCTTGACTATGTGTCGCATCTAAATGTTGAAGATTAGAAGGCAGATTTTTCAACGTTTCAGAATTCTTAAAACGACCTAGTAACACGCCGTCATCAGGATGAGAGATTTTAATTCGTCCACAGGGCATACTCATGTCCGGTGTGACACCTGCCTGAGGGGGCTGTCCCACTAGCACCACCCGGCGCCACTGGCTTTGAAACCAATCGGCTACCTGATAATAAAGGCTTAAGGAGATTTACATGACCAGACTTGGGATCTCTGTTCTTTTCTTCGGTCCTGGCGTTCAGAATCGTGTAATATCCACGGGCCCCGCAATGTATTATCTCTACGGGCCAGTATAGTTTGGCTTGGAATGGGGAATCTACTACAGGCAGAAGCGCGATGACCTCGATCTCCAACGCTAAAGCTAAACTTCCGATGTTCAGTGTAACGGTCAACAGCTTTTTCATGGTTCATTTCCCCCCTGATTTTTATATTTAAACAGTTTCCAGCTAACTCACCAGCTAAGAAAGCCGACGACGGAAACCCGTTAGAAGAGGGGTACGTACCTCTGACAATTTTTTCCGGTGAGTTCTGAATCAATCCATTGATCACGTAAGACAGCTAATAACCCCCTGACTTGTGTGCAAAACCAGCTCGTTTTGGGCTAAAAACACAACTCTGTTGCGTAAACTTCCCTGGCTGCTAACCCCATCAACCACGGCAGACCATTTGTCTCTTTCACAGGTGTCCCGCTGCAATTTCCAGACCAGTAGGCTCTCAATCAATGATTTTAACGTAGAGATGAAAACGCGTCAAGTGCCCCTTGACTCTGGGCATGGTAGGCTGTGGGTTGATATGTTATACCGGCCGAGCCCCCAATTGTGTACGCCCTCCCTTATTAGGAGCACAACAATGAAGGAGGAAAAAGCGGTTTCGGCGGTTACAATACTCTTTATTTTGAGTCTCCATAACAAAGACTATCTCACAACTTCTCACTCTCGCAACGCAGCCGATCAAACATCACTGTCCCCTGGCCAGGGATCGATGTGACTGAAGGAACGCCCCCGAGGACGCCCAACAGGAAGCCTCTTATCACTAGGCACAGCACCTGTGCAACCGTGCACCAATCCACTCTGATTCCCTCACCGCTCCGCAGCGCACCTGTAGGGGGAGCACAAACAACACACCAACACAGCGCAAGAAGATAATACAAAAGTACAGCCGTGACCCACACACACACACACACACACCTCATGCTCACCAACACACACAACACACCAAACACACACCACACACACACACACACACACACACAGCAAATCACACACACACACACACACACACACACTCACCTCTCACACACGACACAAACCACACACACACACACACCACTCACGCTCACACACACACACACACAACACACACACAGCAATTCATCACGCTCCACACCACAACACCCACACACACACACACACACCACACACACAGCCGCTCACACACACACACACACACACCACACACACTACTAAACAGCACTCTTACACAGCACTACACAACTAACACAACTCTTACACAGACACACACACGCGCACTACCACACTCTTTAACACACACAGCGTACACACTTGTCTTACACACACACACACAGCTGCTTCACACACGACTCTTACACGCACACTCACACACGATCGCGTATTGCACGCACATTCTGTTACACAGCCGACATACGCGCTACCACACACGCGCACACACAACACACACACACACACACTAACACACTCTTACACAACACACACACACACTCTTACACCACACACACACACCACAACCAACACACGCGCACGTCTACACACACACAGTCAAAACACTTACACACACACTACACATCACACCACTCTCGCGACTACCACACACACACACAACACACACCACACACACTCACACACTAACACACTCATTTACACACTCACACAGCACACCACACACACACACGTGTGTCCCCAGAGACATCATACAGAGAAAGAGAGAGAGAGACAGAAAGGATTGTCTCGTGAATCACTGAACGGAAGCCTCCGCCCTTGAAACTAAAAAAACCCACAACGCATCACACACACAGTACTTATTATCAACTTTGATATTTAAATATATTATTTAAATGAATCCTAGATAGACCTATAGACACAGACCTCTGTTTTAAATTATATATAATATATATATACAAACACACACACACACCCCACACACCACATTTAAGTAAATGCAACTCATACAGACATAGACTTCTGGTTGTTTTTTAAATATATTTTAAATATATACACATATATCTTTCATATATATTTTATATAAAGATCATATAGATTTCATATAGCTATTGCTTTTATTTACAAGTATACACACACACACACACACACACACACACACACATTTATTTATTTATAATTTTATATGTTATATTTGTATTATAGTGATTTTGGTTCATTATTTTTGCGTTTAGTCAGGTTCGCTGAAGGAGGAGTCAGATAGATTTAGGCTCCTCGCCTGGAGAAGAAGCTAATAAATATTAAAATACACACACACACAGTCGCTGAAAAACACCGTACACGTGTCACTTCACTTCCTGTCCATCTGTGTTGTGGTTTGGCGTCTCAGTATATGTTGCACAAATTCTGACGAGTGTCTGCTCAACAGTTAGTCTTCCAGTCAATCATCCAGACACACTGCCACAGCTTACCGATGTTTCACATCCATAAATAAAACATACTCAGTTTACTCATACTAGCGCTACACACAGCTGCTGTTTATTTGCTCCGCTGACGCCTGGGTAACTTAACACAGCTTAACAAGCTTTATTAGCTCAGGAAGTTGAGTTTTTGAACGCTAGTTTTCAGTTTAAGCACCGCTGTTTTACACATTTTTTCTGATTTAAAGAGCCATGTTTAGTTTTAGCCGCACACATTAACATTAAGAGTTTTTTTAAGAGGATCCATTTCAGGTGTTTTAGCCATTTTAACATTATATTGTCTGAAGTTTAATTGTTCATGCATTGATGTTTCTAGTGTTCATCTCTGTTACTGATGTTGTTAGCTGCATTAGCAGATATTTGGGGTTTGGTGTTTTATAGCTGGGCTACTTAACATTACATTTTCTTGAATATTTCGCTGCGTTATCATTGATTTGTCTGGTGTTTAGTGTATTAACTGTTGTTTAATTTCTGGTATTAACTGTATTAGCACAGGTTTTTCTCTGGTGTTTTAAACTGTAATAGCGTTGATGTTTCCTGGCATTTTAGCTTTGCTAACATCGATGTTTCTGGCATTTAGCTGTGCTACAGTTGATGTTTCCTGGCATTTAGCTTTGCTACCATCGATGTTTCTTTCTGGTGTTTTAGCTGTGCTAGCATTGATGTTTCTGGCGTTTAGCCTTTGCTAACAACATCGATGGGTTTCTGGCATTTTGCTATGCTAGCATTGATGTTTCTGCCGTTTAGCTGTGCTAGCATTGATGTTTCTCTGGTGTTTAGCTGTGCTAGCATCGATGTTTCCGTGTTTAGCTTTGGCTAACATCAATGTTTTCTGGTGTGTTAGCTGTGCTAGCATCGATGTTTTTTCCTGGTGTTTAGCTTTGCTAACACTCGATGTTTCTGGTGTTTAGCCTGTGCTAGCATCGATGTTACCTGGCGTTTAGCTTTGGCTAACATCGATGTTTCTGGCATTTTGTTATGCTAGCATCGATGTTTTCTGGCGTTTTAGCTTCCATAACATCGATGTTTCTGGTGTGTTTAGCTGTGCTACATCGATGTTCCCAGTTGGCGTTTAGCTTCGCTAACATCGATGTTTTCTTCTCTGGCATTTTGCTATGCTAGCATTGATGTTTTCTGGCGTTTTTAGCTTTTCGCTAACATCGATGTTTCTTCTGGCATTTTGCTGTGCATAGCATTGATGTTCCTCCTGGGAGTTTAGCTTCGCTAGCATCGATGTTCCTGGCCTTTAGCTTTGCGAACATCGATGTTTCTGCCATTTTGCTGTGCTAGCATAGATGTTTCTGGTGTTTAGCTTGTGCTAACATCCACGTTTCTGGTGTTTAACTGTGTTTAACGTTTCCTGTGTTTTAGTGTAGTTTCAGCGTTGAGGTTTCATTCTGGTGTTTAGCTAAGCATTAGCCTTTGGTTCTGTTGTGTTTGCAGGCTTGCTGGTGGTAGGAGGAGGAGAAGGTGAAGTCTCTGCTGACCGCTGCAGGAGGACCAGGAGGAGCAGCTCCAGCAGGACCCAGCGCGAGAAGAAGGAGCTCCTGCAGGAGATGGAGAAGAAGTCACATCTTCTGCTCTGGGTGAGGCCAGCACCAACTGGGACAAAGTGCGCGCGACAAGCAGACGCAGAGTGGACCAGGACATCGTGGTGAGCTCAACGCTGCGCTAGTGTCGCGTTCTTCAGGTTGTTCCTCCACACTCATGAAAATGTGTGTCATCCACAGGCCGCCCAGCGTAAACTCCGGCAGGCCAGTACGAGCGTTTAAAACACTGGAACGTGCAGATGAAACCCGCCTGATGATGAACCCCCCCATCGGCCCCGGAGGTTCGTTATGTTCTCACAACATTAAAAATGCATAAAAACCGAGTTGATTTCTATTCTTCTGTCCGATTCTCCTAAAGAACGGAGGAGAGAGAGCATCCTCCAGTAATCTTCTCGCATCTCCGGTCCGCATCCCCTCGGTCAGCGAGACCGAATCCAGACCTCCACCGAGACCCGAGAGAGAGAAACAGAACAGCCTCGATTGTGACAACAACAGCAGCTGCGATGATATTGGACTGCGGAAACAACGAGAACAAAGAGCCAGCTGGATGCTGAGGCTGAATAAACCTGACAGAACCCTTAGATGAGTAGTGCTAGAGAGACTCGCCATAGCACTTAATAAACTTAGTTCAGCCGAAAAAGAAAATGTGCTCACCCTCAGTGAGTTGTGTTTCTTTCATCAGATCTGGAGAAATGTAGCATTGCATCAGTGTCTCAGCAATGGATGCTCTGCAGTGAATGGGTGCCGTCAGAAAACAGCTGATAAAAACATCCACAATAATCCACAGCACTCCAGTCCATCAGTTAACATCTGGAGAACACAAGACGTTTTTTAACTAAAATATGAGTCCATTATCCATGATAACGCATGATAGGTGTGTTCTGGTCTGAATCAGGAGAGAAATCTGCACAGATCAAGCAGTGTTTAAACAGCTAAAAACAAATATGTGTCTGGATTTTGATGTGAGAGACAACAGGAGATGCACTTTTTAACTGCAGGAAGAGTTATTATGGATTTTAGACTCGCATTTTAGTTAAAAATGCTGGATTTGTTTCAGCTTTTGTCTTCTCCAGATGTGAACTGATGGACTGGAGTGCTGTGGATTATTGTGATGTTTTTATCAGCTGTTTTCTGACGGCACCCATTCACTGCCAGAGCATCCATTGCTGAGACACTGATGCAAATTTTCAGCACTTTTTTGTTTTGAGTTAACTTTTTATTTAAGAAATTGACTGTAAATGAACCATTGCTGAAATCATAACTGAAATGTATTTTAGTTGTTGTTATTGTTGCTATATGAAAGACGCCAGGCTGATTTTTGGTGAAAGCTGCTGTGGTTTTGACTTCCTGTTTCCTGTGTGAGCAGAAGATGCCGTGCTTGTGTAGATAAACTGCCTTTGATCTCTCGCTCACTGTCACGAGAGGAAATAAATGAGTAGAAATACAAAACCCGTGTTTCTCGGGAGTGTTTTTATACATTTTAATCAAATCCCAGCTCAAATAGTGTAAGCTCTTCAGAGAAGTTTACCATTCGCGCTGCACAAATGAGGCACGTGATGAAGTTATAAGCTTTTATACAACCGTTTGGATGCTAATAAGGCAAAAAATATCTAACACATTTTACATGCCCTCGAGTTTAGAGGTCGTTCGATTGGTTGTTGTTATCGTAGGTTTTATACGGCGGACAGCGACATCTGCTGGCGGTTTAATACATTGTGTTTGCGCGGCTAAAGAAAAACACAGTTTTTAAAAGCCCGTTTTCAAATGCAACACGTGTGGATATGTATCATATAGCCTACACGCGAGGTTCCTATAGGGTTAAGTGAACGAGCCGCTATGACGTCATACCGGAGCGGGGCCGTGACGCGTGTGATCCGGAGCGCTCGCGCCGTCGGGACTCCCGTGTGATGAAGCGCAGCGCGTCCCTGTTAACATGAAACATCTCGCGGACTCTCGCTGATCCGACTGGAAAATAGCGGAATAAAGTGTCGGGATCGCTCGTTCTGACTCGTAAGTTTGTTTTGGTCGCGCGGCCATGCGAGGACTGTGAAGTTTACACTCATGTAAAGTTTAAAAGAGAGTCTTGTGTTGACGAGTTAAAGACATGTACTGATAGATAGATAGATGTATGCATAGATAGATTGTATGCATAGATAGATAAATAGATGCATAGATAGATAAATAGATAGATAGATAGATGCCATAGATGGATCGAGATAGATAGGCTTGTAGGTGAAAGTTGTTTTGGGGTGTTTTTAAAGTCCCGTCCTCTTAACATACTGGCACACAGTGTGGGTTTACTAACTGAGCAAACTCTTACTGGACCTCCAGAAAACGGGCTGTAAAAATCACTGGGAAAACGTTTAAAGTGCTTTCATTCATCACAAGTTCAACTTTAGGCAAAAATACAAACATGAAGAAGCCGTCAAGGCCAGAGTCGCCCACTCTCAGCACCCCCAAAAAAATATGTTGATGAGAACTTTGAGATGTTTGTGGTGGCAGCCCCGTTCATCGACCCCGAGAAGTCGTGACCCGCCGCTTAATATTAACACATGATGGGCTCTGTAGTATCTCACGAACCTCTGGCTCTTCTCCGCTCCGTCAGTATTCTTGTGGGTTCCTGACAGTCAGACTCTCCTTTCCTTTTTTTTGTTTCTTTGTTTTTTTGATTTGAGGCAACGGAGTCTATCTTTCTGTTTGAGTGAGGTTC
>NC_056593.1:1203324-1233324 GCF_018340385.1 Cyprinus carpio
GGGGGTTGTTTTATATCTCTTATTGGTGCGTGAAAAGTTCAAGTTTTCAACTATTTGTAAATAACTGTAATAAAACAAAATTAAGCACGGTTTAATGCAAATATTTATATAATTTGTAAATCCCATTATTCCGCAAATTGTTGCATTCAGTTAAATTGAAAAAGCAGAACTTTTTTTGTGCAATCATGATGTCAAGTAAAAAATGTAGTATTCAACTTTATATTTATGAAACTTGCAAACGAATTGCATTTGAAATTGTGTGTAAAGTGATTGTTGCATTTAATGCAAATTTGTTTAAACACATGCAAAATCCAAAATGCATGCTGGATCTCACAACGTAGATCGATTTTAAAATATTTCTTGAGTTGTAGCAAGAATTTCCCAAACACACGGCATTGTTTTTTTGTAAACAGTTCAAAAAACCATTCAGAAATAAATTGTTGCATATTAATGCGACGCATGAAAAAGTAGTAGATCACGTGTATGTAGATAAAATTATTCTCAGGTAAAATGTACTATTGAATTAGTTTAATAATAAAAAAATAGTTTGTTAAGTCATTTACAATCAGGTTGATGCATTTATTGCAATTCCTAAAAAAATGCATTTCTCTGTAGATTAATAATAAAATGTTGCATGCACAAGATGTATTGAATTTGATAAATTTTCTGTGTAAAATGTTCATTTAAAAAGTACTTGAATAAATTGTTGCATTTAATGCAACGCACATTTATGGATGCATTTACGTGTATATCAATCCTAAAATAATTCTCATGTAAATTGTAACATTTGAATTAGTTTAATGAAACATAGGAAGAAATAAACTTTCTTTGTTCAGTCATTTGTAAAGTCATTCTTGCATAACATCATTCCGTTTAATGTTGTTTGTCTCATGAAACACAAGCAAACGTATATTTATTTTTTTAAGTAGTTTGGAAAACCTTCTTGAATAAATCGTCGCATTCAGCTTTATGAAAATGTAAAACCACACAATTATGCAAGAATTGGCTCAACTAGCTCCGCTCCACTCCTGCAGGTGACGCTGGCTCGAAATACGGGGTCCACGACGGCAATCTTCGCCATGCTGCCGTCGCTCATGAATAAGGACGGGCTGCTGGTGGCGAATGGGCGGGGCTTTGTGACGAGAGAGTTCCTGCGCAGTCTGCGAAAACCCTTCAACGAGATCATGGAGCCGAAGTTTGAGTTTGCGGTGAAGTTCAATGCTCTCGAGCTGGACGACAGCGACCTGGCTCTGTTCGTGGCCCGCATTATCCTGTGTGGAGGTGATTCATCAGCCCCTAGTGGTTCTAGATGGAACTGTGGTAAGATTGTAAACAGAGTTTACGTAGATAATAAAATTGGCTTATGTGTGTTACTTGCCTCTAGATCGTCCAGGTCTCATGAACGTTCCATCAGGTGGAGGAGATCCAGGACAACATCCTCTCAGGCCCTCAACCAGCACCTGCAGCTCAATCATCCCGAGCGCCAGCTTCATCTTCCCCCAAACTTCTACAGAAGCTGGGCAGACCTGCGGCAGCTGGTGACGGAGAACGCGCAGCTGGTGCAGAAGATCAAGAAGACGGAGTCCGAGACGTCGCTGCACCCGCTGCTGCAGGAGATCTACAGGGACATGTACTGAGCCCGAACCATTCCAGGCACGCTGACCAATCACTGTGACCTTCAGCTCTTCTCGGATAGCGAAGATGATCGGAATCGGATGATTTGTTGCTGATGAAATCGGAGCAAACTGAACTCTAACACCGGACCGGGTCATCATGTGGGCGGGGCGATGAGTTTATGCGGATCAAAGAGAAGTCAGCGAAACACAATATTGTGCTGTTAGCTGTTGAAACACAACGGCCTCAATATCCGTTCTTGATTATTTGCTGTAAATGACTTCAAATCATAGCAGTGCATTCTTATTCATGATGGGGGTGACAATACAGTGTTTTTTAAGGCTATGTTTACACGACAATGATGTTGTCAAAAACGGAAAAGTTTTTCCATTGCGTTTTTAAAAAGTTTCAGGTATACACAACAACGTTTTCCAGATAATTCACGAAAACGGCCCAAAAACACTGTATTATGTATGCCAGGCCAGTAGTTGGAGCTGTTAACTTGTAAGTAAACAGTACCTGTAGGGAAGTGATGATTATATGATGTATATGATGTGTCTCCGCTGTTGGTTGTAATATTGGTGAAGTAAATCCACACTTTGCTGAAGAAGCGTTAGCAAACTCTTGAGCAGCAACAACTTGTTAGTACTCCGCCACTGTTGTGTATGCTTTTTGTTCGCACTTGCCTTTAAACTCGATACGTACTGCGCATCTACATACCTTACATGTACTATGTACGTGCATGACGTCACTTTTTTCAAAGATTCCTGTATTGAGTGTGTACACGGAAACGATAACGGCGTTTTTAAAAACTTGCACTTTGAAACCCGTTTTCAAAATATGGCGTTTTCATGCCGTTGTCGTGTAAAACGAACAGGTAAAATGCATAAAAAGTTTCCCGTTTTTGGCTGAAAACGTTGTCGTGTAAATGGCCAATTAACCAGTAAGTCACCACGAAATACGCGACAAAAGCTATTTCGTCCATCTGAAGCTTAATACCAAAGGTTGCTGCTATTAGTCATTTATTAGCCAATTTGTTTTCTCCATTTTCATTTGCTTGGGTCATTCGCAAGCTAGCCTTTTGTTATGCTGCCGAAAAAGGCAAAAACACACTATACAAATACACTAACGCATCATACGAGTCCCATTTAAACGTATGTTTTTGTGTTCATGTGGAGATAACTGAAGGGCGTGTTAGAGTTTCCTTTGAAGGACTCTTATTAAACAAGATGTGTTGTTTTTCAGCTAGCTACATATAAACATGTCAACAGTTTAACTAACTTTGGACTAACCTCCTTACCAAGATTATCTTCAAACTGTTGCTCTTGACAGCAGTTGAGCTGACTGTAATGCTAATGGTCCCTATAGCGCCCCTTGTGGCAGCATTGAGAATGCAACAAGCTATTGCATTATTTTCGTTGTGGATCGAATCGTATGAAACGCATTACATAATAAAATGATGCTTTTATAATGTTTAATGCTTCCAGAAAACTGTACATCGCTTATGAAAAAAAATTATGCTTAAACCAGCCTGTGATGGTTGGCTGGTCTTACCTGGTTCAAGCTGGTCTTATCTGGTCTCCCAGCCTCACCTGCCCAAAACCTCTTTTAAAACCAGCTAGGAGGCTAAGACCAGTTTAGGTTGGTTTTTTCTAGCAGGGATCTTCCCCCAATCGCGATTGCAACACCTGAACAACTGACACAACGTCATTACAACCCGCCAACCCTCAAGCTTTTCCATTTTTAATTGTTCTTCTTTGTTTGCATTTCTGAGAAATTATATTGTGATCACATTTATATATAGTTCAGATCAGTGATTAATTGATAGTGATAATCTGACTCCAGAGTTTATATTAATATAATTTAATAACGCTTGATTAGTTAGTTTGATGAATCAGAGGCTGCGGTTGCAACACAACGTCACCTAATGAGCATATCATTGTGTGAAGCTGTTCCTGTGTCAACCTTTGACCTTTTTCCCATTGCAGACCTCAGTCTGATGTGTGTTTCCCGTATGTGTGTGTCATGGCTGTGCTGCTAACTGGTTCCTGTAGACATGACATGCTGTGAATCTGTGTGTTTTGAACGGAGACGAGTGCTGGTGAAATGTGTCCATGTGTTTCTGTCACAGTAATATGAATGATGTGAACAAGTTCCTACATCTGAACTGAAGGACCATTGATGCTTTCTGAAGAACATCTGAATAAAACTACAGGGTAAAACCTCACAAATGCATCTTCTGGATTGTTTCATAAACATGTTTGTGCAGTGAACACCAAACACCAAACCAACATCTTTTATGTTTACACAGGGATTTTAGGGGTCACTGGATTATTTTTAGGTAAGTGGTTGTTTTAGAGGGTGTGTGGGTTTTTTAGGGTGTCTTCTGGGTGTTTTAGAGGGTGTTCTGAGTTTGAGTGTTTTAGAAGATTATTGAGGTATTTTCGATGTCACTGCTAGTTTTAGAGGGTTTGTGGGTGTTTTGGGGTGTCACCCGGGTGTGTTCTGAGTGTGTAAGAGGTGCACAGGGGTGTGTTTTTGAAAGTGGAGTGTTTTTGACATCAGTAGTTTGTTTTTAGAGCAATGGTTACCAATTTTTTAAAGCACAAGATCCCCTGACCTCGATCTCGGAATTTGAGAGTCGAGTGTTGTTGAAGAAAACATTTAATAGATGTGTGGAGTAAAAAACATATAAGCTTTAAATTTATGTTGTTCTGCTGGTTTGGTGTTCATTTGCTCTTTATACGTCGTCTGTCACTCTATATAGACTCATACAATCATGTACAACAAACATTTATATCTTTATATTATTTATATCTAATATTCATTACATTATATACTGATAATTCAACATTCACTTCAGTGGCATGAGAGGATTTCCTTTGGCTCAGATCTGGGGTGTATTTGAGGATCTTTAAGTATTTAGGGAGTAATCTGGATGTTTTTTAGGATCACTGGGTGTTTTAGGGTATCATCGGGGTTGTTTCTGAGGGTCATTAAGTATTTAGGGAGTAATCTGGGTGTTTATGGGTTTCTGGACATTTTTGAGGGTCACTGGGTGTTTTAGGGGATCATTGTGGCATTTCTGAGGGTCATTAAGCATTTAGGGTGTAATCTGGGTGTTTATATATGTCTGGACATTTTTTGAGGTCACTGGGTGTTTTAGGGGATCATTGGGGTGTTTTTGAAGGTCATTAAAGCATTTAGGGAGTAATCTGGGTGTTTATATATGTCGACAATTTTTGAGGGTCACTGGGTGTTTTAGGGGATCATTGGGGTGTTTTTGAGGGTCATTAAGTATTTAGGGAGTAATCTGGGTGTTTATATATGTCTGGACATTTTTGAGGGTCACTGGGTGTTTTAGGGGATCATTGGGGTGTTTTTGAGGGTCATTAAGTATTTAGGGAGTAATCTGGGTGTTTATGGGTTTCTGGACGTTTCTTGAGGGTCACTGGGTGTTTTAGGGGATCATTGGGGGCATTTTTGAGGGTCATTAAGTATTTAGTGGAGAAATCTGGGTGTTTTGGTCTGTCTGGAAATTTTTGGAGGATCACTGGGTGTTTTATGGGATCATTGGGGCATTTTTGAGGGTCATTAGGTATTTAGGGAGTCATTTTGTTGTTTTGGAGTTTCTGGACTTTTTGAGGATCACTGGGTGTTTTAGGGGATAATTGTGGTTATTTTAGGGGTTCTATAATTATTTTTGGTAATCTGGGTGTTAATGGGTTTCTGGGTATTTTTGAGGTTCAGTGGGTGTTTTAGGGGATCATTGGGGTGTTTTTGAGGATCATTAAGTATTTAGGGAGTAATCTGGGTGGTTTAGGGGATCACATGGGTGGATGTGTCTTTTTTTGCGTTTCCACTGTAGTGTATTTTTGTGGTGTTCAGGTGGTGTTTAACAGATCAGTGGGATGTCTTTGAGGCTCATTGTGTGTTTTGAGAATCAGTCGTGTTGTATCGCAGGGCGTGAGGGGTCAGTGAAAGGTTTTCAAGGGTACGTGCTCTTCCTCTGAGTTGTGTTTGTCAGGTTGTTTCCTGTCCGTTACGTATATTTCCTCCTCACTGAAGGTCGTGACCCTGTGATCTGATGATTTATTTCCTCTGTAATGTCATAATTTATAAAGCAAACGCATAAGGAACAGAAGAATCAATCTGATTATGATTGTCACTACACGTGATTGTTTGTGTTAGTATGCGTGTTGTATGATCTTTGTTTGTTTTAAGGGTGGATGTGTGTGAGAATGAGCTCCACAGATGTTCTATAAACAATGCAGCCCCAGGGCGGCATAACTCGCCCTCTCCCCATTGTGTGTGTGTTCTGTGCGAGTTTCCCGCGTCCCAGCAAGCGGTCCGATTCCAGACATGATTCTGACGTTTCTCTGTCTGTTCACCTCACGCTGGGTCCGAGCCCAAAACAAAAGCGTATAAGGGTTTCAAACAGGATTTGGTCACATGAGATGCTGAAATCTGCCTAATACAGATTAGACGGATCAGCTCTCAAATCATGGGGCCCTGGACGCACATGAGGAGTGCCGAATGAGCTATAGCAGGACCAAACAGTGTTTTACACATTCATAAACAGAATGAATCTCAGAGCTCAATGAATGGCCCTGAGAAGACTGTTTTTCATTCTGAGGTTATTAAAAGTATTCTTATTAATATTTATTAGTTTGATTGGTTTTAAATTGTTTGTACAGTTGTGTAATTCAGTTACTCTGTTCTTGTACTCTCAAACACTAATCACTGCACACAGTGAGTTCTGTAGCGTCCTCTTGTGGCCAGGTTTGAAAATACACCATGCAATTTACAGTACTTTTTATTAGGATTTCACAACATGGATGATGATGATGATGATAATAATAATTGCAATTTACAGCAGTTTTTTTATCAAATAAAAAAAGTAAATTGTTTTAATTATTTGCAAAAAAATAAATACAAATATTTAATATGTTGTTGAACATTTAGCATTACTCAAAGGCTAGGAAAATAACTATTTTTGAATTAATAAATCATTTTTTTAATCATTAATTAATATTTTCATTGACAACAAAATATTCATTAAATAATTCCTTAAAACCGCAGTGGTCGCAAAACATTGTGAGAGCAGTGTGACTGCATTGTGGAATGGTTGTGGGAGCGTTGTGAGAGCGTTGTGGAATGGTTGTAAGAGTGTTGTGAGAGCGTTTGGAGCATTGTGGAATGGATGTGAGAGCTTGTGTGAGTCGTTGTGTGAGTGTTGTGAGAGCGTTGTGAGAGCATTGTGAGAGCGTTGTGAGAGAGCGTTGTGAGAGCATTGTGTGAGTGTTGTGAGAGCATTGTCAGAGCATTGTGAGAGCATTGTGAGAGCGTTGTGTGAGTGTTGTGAGAGCGTTGTGAGAGCATTGTGTGAGTGTTGTGAGAGAGCGTTTGTGGAGAGCATTGTGTGAGTGTTGTGAGAGCATTGTGTGAGTGTTGTGAGAGCGTTGTGAGAGCATTGTGTGAGTGTTGTTAGACCATTGTGTGAGTGTTGTGAGAGCATTGTGTGAGTGTTGTGAGAGCATTGTGTGAGTGCTGTGGAATGGTTGTAAGAGTGTTGTGAGAGCATCATGGAATAGTTGTAACAGTGTTGTGGAATGGTTGTAAGAGCATTGTGTGAGTGTTGTGAGAGCGTTGTGGAATGGTTGTGAGAGCATTGTGAGAGTGTTTGTGAGAGCATTGTGAGAGTGTTGTGAAAGCATTGTGAGATGTTGTGAGAGCATTGTGAGAGTTTGTTGTGAGAGCATTGTGAGAGTGTTGTGAGAGCATTGTGTGAGTGCTGTGGAATGGTTGTAAGAGTGTTGTGAGAGCATCATGGAATAGTTGTAACAGTGTTGTGGAATGGTTTGTAAGAGCATTGTGTGAGTGTTGTGAGAGCATTGTGAGAGTGTTGTGGAATGGTTGTGAGAGCGTTGTGAGAGCATTGTGTGAGTGTTGTGAGAGCATTGTGAGAGCGTTGTGGAATGGCTGTAAGCGTGTTGTAAGAGTATTGTGAGAGTGTTGTGGAATGGTTGTGAGAGCATTGTGAGAGTATTGTCAGAGCATTGTGAGAGCATTGTGAGAGCGTTGTGTGAGTGTTGTGAGAGCGTTGTGGGAGTGTTGTGGAATGGTTGTAAGAGCATTGTGAGAGTGTTGTGGAATGGTTGTGAGAGCATTGTGAGAGCGTTGTGGAATGGTTGTAAGAGTGTTGTAAGAGCATTGTGAGAGTGTTGTGGAATGGTTGTGAGAGTGTTGTGAGAGCATCACGGAATAGTTGTAACAGTGTTGTGTGGAATGGTTGTAAGAGCAGTTTTTTGAGAGCAATTTGGAATGGTTGTAACAGTGTTGTTAGAGCATTGTGGAAAGTGGATGTTTTGAGTATGTTATGGAATGATTTAGAGGGTTGATTGAGCATTGTGGGAGAGTTGTGGTGATGTTGTGAGAGCATATTGAGGGCATTTTGGGTTCATTGTGAAGAATGTTTGCGATACGGGTTGTGGGGGATTCTGGATGAATTGTGAGAAGGTTATGGTAGCATAAGAGGGTTGTGGGACATTTTGAGAAGGTTATTGGAAATTTAAAATGTGAAAGTGATGTGACATGTAGGAATTTGTGCTCTGCATTTCACCCATCCAGATGTCACACCACAGATTCAAGATTCAAGATTCAAGATTTTTATTTTGTCACATACATGGTTATATGGAGAGCATATGACCAGCAGTGAAATGTAAGGCATTGCACTGAGCCTTTTTATAACCATGCATTGTTCGTATTTTCAGGAAGCGCCAGTCAGTCATGCAGTAGAGCTGATGTCAGCTGATGCACATGAAGCATCTCAAGAGACGCCATGCAACAGAAAGTGAGGAGATGCTGGAGGTCAGGAAGCTACTGCACAGGTAAAACGCAAGTAGTACTTTGACATAAGTATTACATACAATATATAAGTGCATGTGACCAAACTTCATATTCGCCAGTGTGACACGTCAAACCACTGTGTCATCGCCATTGTTATTCTCCAGCCAAAACGAGGGGAATTTAATTTGAGGGGGAGGAGTCAGAACGAGGGGAGGGGTCCAACCCTGAGCTGTAAGTTTATATGTATTTTATCATAATTTTTTGAGCATAAATCTTACCGCTGATTTGCTATCTGATGTTTGCAGACATCTCACACCACACCAGTGCCCCCTGCTGGCCTGGAGGTCTTCGTGCTGTTGGATCGTCAGACTGATTTTTCTTGTATTTGGTCTGGTGATGCTGATGGCGACTCTTTTATATCTACTTGTGAGTGTTTGTATAAATAACTGATGGTTTAGTGTGGTTATTTGATCTTAGGGCACTTTCCACAGCAGTGTGAAATCCACCAAAAAAGATTGGTTTAGGTCAAAATGAACATTCTGTCGTAACTGAATCATGAACAAATAGATATTTTCGGTTTTGGTTGGTTTGAACTGAGTGTAATTGGCTGGGTTTCCATCAGATGGCAGTAGTTACGCTCACTAATTCACTCATTACCGTGCACAGCAGATGAACTTAACTGGATTATAGTTTTAGGTTCACTGTAACCTTTGTGAATGTGGCTGCACACTTCTGTCCTGAACACAGTTCAAACAGATCAGCATTAAATATTCTAATTAAATACAGCTGAATGTGCTAATTTCTCCTGAAACAGGTGCAACAGACTAATGACACTAATTAACAGTATTTAAATTCAGAGAGACTTTAAGAAAGCTTCCGAAGTGTTCGGTGTTGCTCATTTCACGCTGCTTTTATTTTATTTGGATTGTTCTGGTAATGAATATACCGAGAGATATTAATATTTATAAATTGAGCTTAATGCAGTTAATGAGTAAAAACGTCCATATAATTGAATAATAGAGGTATCAAATAAACCTGATCTGGGTTAGATTAAATTTTCATTGTCAATCTGCTGAAGTTCTGTATAAACATTTGCAGAAGTTTGCTAACGATCTTTCACAGGCTTCTTGAAATAAATCACAGCTGTTAAGTTTCCTGTCCTGTGAATTTTAGGGCTTCTTAAACCCGCGCACATCCTGCTGCGTAGCCAATCACAGCTCAGAATCAGAAACAAGATCAGGAAGTGCTCTCAATTTTCTGGGAAGCTAATTTTAACTGGATTAAACCTGCTCACAGGAGCTGAAATTGTTCTTAAACTAACATCTACTGTTGATAAAGACTTTGGGAAATCTTTGGAAAAAATATTTATCAGTGAACTATATTTATCATCTTTAGGGGAAAATATTTATCTGACTTTATAATGACTTCATATCATTTTTTTTTTGACTATACTAAGTGAAATTATATAATAATTTGTAATTAAAAATTATATTACATAATATTAATAGTATCATTTTGTAATAATATATTACATGGCATTATGTATGCATTATAGTATTATTTTGTTTGTTTATAAAATATTATTTGAGATATTTTGTGAAAGATGGTAATTAAAGATGATTGTTACTTGAAATAACTCCAAATCATCATCTTTAGGATAAAAATTTATTAGTGAAGTTTTTTTGTTGTTGTTGATTTAATAAATGTATATAATTAATTATTATTGTTATTATTAATAATAAATGATATTATTTGTTTCTAAACATTTTTTTTTTTTTGGAAAGCAAAGTATTGAAAGAAGATAAATAATAAAAAAAATCTTAAACTAACATCTACTCTAGATTAAGACAGATGCAGCTCATCGCCTTTAGGATAAATATTTAATAATTCAATTTTTATTAATTCATTTTTTTTCTGAAAGTCTGTATATCTGACTTTATAATCAACTTTTAGACTTTACAAAACAATGCACATGACAGAAAATACAAATAAGCTGTATAACAATATATTTTTTAATAATTGTATTAAGTAAATTATTATACTATATAATATGATTTGTTCAAATAATTGTTTTGTATTTGAATTATATAGATCGTGTTTGAATTATTTTGATTTTATAGATCAGAATAAATTGATTTTTTGGTTTTTAAAACTTTTTTGACTTTGTGCAGCATCACAGAAAATAATGCATAAATTATATTGCATTTATTTTAATGATATTATATAATACGTTTATAAATTAATTGTTTTCCAAAATATTTGATATTATTTTATTTATTTACTATTTATTAATATTATGTAATTGTAATAATTGGTATAATTAAGAATAAAAGATTTAATTTATCCCTCAAAAAGAAGTGTTTGTTATGTAATGATTATTGCAGATAATTGAGCAGCCTGTATTGTCTGTGGCTGTATTATGAAGATATATTGTGGAAGACAGACGCAGGAGCAGCTGTGAAATGATCTGATGATGTAAGGCAGGCTGTCGGACAGACCATGTGCTGAGACTCGCTGCCAACACACGGCTCATGTGCCTTCATGTGCTTCACTAACACTCTCTGTGTCCAAATCTGACACTTTAGAGCACATATACTCATATTATCAACAGATATGAGCATACTAACAGGAAGTGAGTGAACAGGACAAACACACACCTGACTCTAACAGGATGAACTCATGCAGAATGCAGAACTATATTAGATTATAAGACACTCACTGAAAAGATTCAGTGCTCACCTGTTTACACAGGTGAGATACACACACACACATACTCACGCACACACACTCATGCACATGCACACACACACACACACCTGCAGTAATTAATGATGTGCATGTTATAACATTTTTGCATTTATTTGAACAGTGTATGACCTTTTAGATGCTTTTGATTGTTTAATTTTCTGATAAAGAGTATCAACAATATAATCTATAATGTAGTGCCTGAAATAGATGAGTGATTGTATTTATTAATTCATTTATTATTATTTTACATGGAATACACACACACACACACACACACACACACACACACACATATATATATATATATATCAAAGCATTGCGTTTTAGCATACAATTGTAAAACAGTTGGAGTTGTTGGAGTAAATTAACTTAATTTACAAAACTACCCAAAGTTTGTTTTTCATCATCAAAACAAAAACATCTTCATCGTTTGCGTATTTAACATCAAAACTTGAAGCGCACCTCTTGAGCTTTATTTATAATCCAGTGTTTGCTAGAGAAGGGTGTTGTGACGCGGCTCTCAGGTGACCGCGAGTGACGTCACGCGCCTCGGTCACCTGAAGGGAGCGCGTGAGAGCGCAGGTAGATAGATGCTCAACAGGTGCGTCTCACACCTCCTGTCCGCTCCGGGTAAGACACAACATCACATTTATTCAAACTAATTATCCCGAGAGTTTATTTTAGGAGCGTTAAACTGTTTCAGCGATGTTTCTGTTTAATTCTAAACTCAGTAGTTCAACTGTAAATGTTGCCTGTTGTGAATATTTTGACAGTTAAACGTTAAAGAAAAAGACATTTAAAGATAAATGTAAATGATAATCATTAATAAAGATGATGAACAGACCGGTAGTTGTTCAGTCTTGAATAGGTTCTATATGAAAATACATGAATTAAAGTTTATTACTATCCTTAACTATTGAAATGTGCGGTAACCAGTTACCCGTTTAACATTATATCATGTAACAATTTAAAAATGTTAAACTTTTTAATGTTATTAAGTAAAGTTAATGTGATATCGGTAGCACTTTACAGTAAGGTATCTTTGGTAAAAACATTTTTTTTTCGAAGTTGTAAATAAAGATTATTGGAGTACATTTTACAAGAAAGTACTGTTTTAGTTTTTCTACTTTAATTTTATGTTTAATTCAATGTGTTGCCTGCCATTTCTTTGTAATTAAGTGTGACATTTACTAGCAGTTTCTAAGGGAAATTTTTTTATATATTTTTTATATACTTTTTTGCAATGTTTATTTTAAAATAAAGCATTTATTAATCTTTGTTACTGTTAGTTACATTGAAAAAAAGGTTACCTAAAAAAAGTCACTTAAAAAACTTTAACCAACCAAAAATAATTTATACCAACAATTTTTATGGGTTTCAATAAATGGTAAAAAATACTTTTTAAGGTAACAATTGCAGGTAACCACTTTTTACAGTGATAGTGAAAATGTAATTTTTAGTAAACAGTGTGTTAAAAAATACAGTGATTTTAATATTGTATTATTAAATGTTGAATTAAGAGTAATAAATGCTGTAAAAACATTGTTATTGTTAGTTGATGTTAACTAATATAGTTAACTACTGTTAACAAATGAAACTTTTTTGTAAAGTGTTACCGTGAAATATCACTAAAGCATTTTTTAGTTCAGTTTGTCTGCACAGAACATTTTTGTATAGTGATTTGCTATAATGAGTAGCTTTAATGCTTTTTCTGGTGGTCTGTGATTGGGCCGGTTTTGCTCCAGTTATCAGTGTGAGAGTTAATGCAATAACCTACATAGAGAGGTCAAAGGTCAGCGATTAAAACTCACGCTCATTAGTGCGAGCTTCACATTTATATAAGAGTCAAGTCACACTTCTGAAGGATTACGGGCATGCACAGACACACATGTGATGTTTCTGTAAGTGTCCTCATGCTGAATTAACGTGTGTTTGCTGCAGGAGTCAGTTTGTGAAACTTGAGCCACGATGGGTCGGAAGGAGATCGAATGCAGCTGGAAGAAAATCACCAACAACATCAAGGATATTTTCGACTTCAAGGAAGTTCTGGGGTCGTAAGTATAGAACACTGTGATTTTCTGAGTAGATGTTGTTTGCTGAGTCAGAAATCAGTGCAGCGCTCCTGAAGCTGTTTTTGCCAGTTTGAGTGCTATTACAGGATCAGCAGCTTTAGCTCTCAGAGGAGACACGTGCATGGACAGCAGTGCTAATCTGAGCCTGAAGCACAGATTAACGGATTGAGGGCCAGGGGACATCTTTATCAATGAAGCCCTTCATCCTCTTGCTCCTATTGAGAAATTCCTGCAGGAACCGTTTTGCAGCGAGACAGAATTTTGTAGAGGGCACTACTGGGCATTGTGAGGTGTTATGAAGCTTCATGAAGCATTATGAGATGATATGAAGTGTTCTGAAATCTAATGAAGCATTACAAAGCATTCTGAATTGTTATGAAGCTGTGAGAGGGACTATTATCTCTTACGAAGGTTTATGAAGGGTTATGAAGCATTGTAAGGTGTTATGAAGCTTAATAAATTGTAATAAGGCAAGGGAACTGAAAGGTGTTATGAAGCCGGTAAGAGGCATTTTGAAGTGTTATGGTATGAAGTTTTATGAAGCATTATAAGAAGTAATGAAGTTTTATGGAGCATTATGAGTTGTTATGAAGCATTATAAGTGCTTTGAAATGTTTTAAAGCTTTAAGAGGCACCTTTATCTCTTATGACACTTTATAAAGGGTTATAAAACATTATGAGGTGCTATAAAGCTTTATGAAATTTAATGAAGCTTTATAGAGCACTACATTGTATTTATGATGCTTTATAAGGCATTACTGAACCATTAAAAGAGGCTCTGTAATAGTGTTATGCAACTCTATGAAGCATTATGAGATGTTATAAAGCCTTATGGAACACTTTAAGGTATTAGAAAGCATTATGAAGTGTTATAAAGCATTATTAAATGCTATGAAGTTTTAAGAGTCGACATACAATACAGAAAGCTCTTATGACACTTTATGAAGGGTAGTGAAGCATTAAGAGAAGTTGTGAAGCAGTATGGAGCACTGTAAGAAGTTGGGAAGCTTTGTAAGGCTGTACTGCACTACTGTGACGTATTGTGAATTAATGGTCTTTATAGGGGGATATGAAGCATCTCGAAGCATTGTATGAAGCTTTATGGAGCTCTATAAGCTATAAGGAAGATTTGTAAGGCATAATGAACCATTATGAAGCAGTGCTGTGAAGTTTTATGAAGCTTTATGAACCAAACTGTTCTGAAATGTTATAAAGCTTTCAGAAGCACTGTAAGATATTATGGTGCTTTATCAAGGGCTATGAAGCATTATGAGGTGTTATGAAGCTTTATGAAATATGGGACACTAAAAGGTGTTTTTAAGAAGCATTTTAATGCATTGCTGAACCATTAAATGAGATATTGTGAAGTGTTATGAAGCCTTATGACGCATTATGAGTCATTATGAAGCATTATAAAGTGCTCCAATTAAGCTATGCTATGAAGCTTCAAGAGACAATATATATATATGTGTCACTTTATCTCAAATGTCACTTTATGAAGGGTTATGATGCCTTATGGGGCACTATAAGGGGTTAGGAAGCTTCAACAGGCATACTGAACCACTATGAGGCAATACGAAGTGTTATGAAACTTTATAAAGCATAATTAGTTGCTATGAAGCATTACAAAGTGTAATGAAACTTTATGGAGCGTTATGAAATGGTGTGAAACATTATGAGGCACCATAAACTCAAATGAAGTTGTATGAAGTGTTATAAGAAGTTTTGAAGTATTATGAGGCAGTATAAGGTGTTATGAAGGCAGTATAAAGTGTTACAAATCTTTGCGAGGCATACTGAGGAATAGAAATGAATTAATGGGTGAATCTTTATGAGGCATTATGAAGCGTTATACAGCTTTATGAGATATTATTTGACATTATGAGTCATGAAGTGTTTTGAACGATCTGTAAGTTGATATTCAGAGATGTTTGTCAGTAGTTTGTTGACCGTGTCAGTGTCAGTGCGTCTCTCTCTCTCTCTCTCGACACCTGTTAATCTTCATCTGCCCGTGAATGAGACACCGACATCAGAGAACATCCTGACACTGGTCAATTAAAGGATTACTGAGGGGTGAATGTAAGTGGGTTTTCTAACGCCACTGTTACATATTTGTCTCCAAAAGATAACTAAATCTCACAAGTCTTTGCTAATTGTGTTAAGGTTATAGACCGATTGCTGTAAATTATGGAGGATTTTTTCATAACTTCTAGAATGAGTGCCTTAATTGGTTTCTGAACACATTTCTGTTGATTGAAGCACACTTGGAGAGTTGGCAAGGTCTGACTGACTTCAAATAATCACCCACTCATCAATTGGCAATGGCCAAACGGAGACTATTAATGTAATAATAATCTCTGCTGTAGGAGTCTGCTTTCACACACAGATGGTTTGAGAATGTGCCAAGCATGGTGAGAACATGTTGCTAAGCCGTTGCAGTGTTCTGGGTGGTTGCTAGGGTGTTCTGGATTAAAGGCATTGTGGGTAATCAGTCATGAGGGGTGGCACTGGGTCTCTTATATAACGCACAGTAATCCTCCTTCTAGGACGGTTATTCATGGGACAGGTGGACTCAAGATAGACAGGGTGGGTTCAAGTCTTCACTGGAACAGGCTGGACACACACAGCACGGCCTTGTGCTGATGGATTAGCACTGATCTCCATGCACTGAACTTAAAGCTCACTGGGAGTCCAACATTTAGAGCTTCACATACTGCAGAAAAGATTCTGTTGTTGTTTATGGGGTTAAAATGTTCATATCCTTTTAACTGTTTCTGCAGGGGCTCGTTTTCTGAGGTCTACCTGGTGAGAGAGAGAAAGACCGGGAATTTCTACGCCCTGAAGTGTGTGAAGAAAAAACAGCTGCACCACTCGAACCTCGAGAACGAGATCAGAGTGCTGAAGAGGTACAAGAAAAAACCACAGACCAGTATCACTGACTCTACAGACCACTGAGACAAACACCACAGACCTTTAAAATAAACACTCAAATCACAAACGTGATCATCACAGGTCATTGTCACAGAAAGCACAGACCATAAACAACACAGACCATTAACATAAAGAACACAGCCCAATGTCACCAACACCACAGACCAAAAACACCACAGACCACTAAAATAAACACTCAAATCACAAATATAATCATCCATTTTCACAAACACTACAGACCATAAACACCACAGACCACTAAAATAAACACCACAGACCACTAAAGTAAGTCAGATCACAATTATAATTAGCACAGACCATTAACATGAACACTACAGACAAATATCACCAACACCACAGACCATAAACATCACAGACCCAAAAATACTCTCAGATCACAAATATAATCATCATAGATACTACAGACCACAAAGACGATAAAACATGAGCATAAAGACCACAGACCAGTATCACCAACACTACAAATATCATAGACCACTATTATAAATACTACAGACCAATAACATAAACATGACAAAAACATGAACATAAAGACCACAGACCAATATCACCAACACTACAGACCATAAACATCACAGACCCAAAAATACACTCAGATCACAAATAGAATTATCACAGACTACAGACCATAAACATCACAGACCACTAAAATCACAGACAATAAACATATACAGCATCACCCATTACCACAAACCTCAAACATAAACACGATAGCCCTTAAACATGTTCTACAGACACTACAGACAGGCTACAGACCGTAAACATAAACATCACTAAAAACAAAACAGACATGATCACAGTCACAGACTACTACCACAACAGACTACTGACATAAAAACATTGATGCAAACACCACAGACCATAAACACCACAGACCATAAATACCACAGACCATAAACACCACAGACCATAAACACCACAGACCATAAACACCACAGACCATAAACACTACAGACCATAAACACCACCACAGACCATAAACACCACCACAGACCATAAACACCACAGACCATAAAATCTACAGACCATAAACACTACAGACCATAAACACCACAGGCCATAAACACTACAGACCATAAACACCACAGACCATAAATACCACAGACCATAAACACTACAGACCATAAACACTACAGACCATAAATACCACAGACCATAAACACCACAGACCATAAATACCACAGACCATAAACACTACAGACCATAAACACTACAGACCATTAACGCAAACACTCTTGACTCCACTTCAAACACAGCAGACAACAACCCTTAAAACTACTGACAAGACTCTACAAACCAGCACCAAACACCATGTTCTGGATTCTTCTAAGTCTCTCTTTCTCTGTCTTTCAGTATAAAACATGATAATGTGGTGGGACTGGAAGATTTCTACGAAACGAGAACACACTATTACCTGGTCATGGAGCTGTACGTGTTTGATAAAGCTTTAAATATACACACAAACACAATCCCACACAGTTTTTTAGCGTTGTTTTAACGTGTTTTTGTGCAAAGGGTGTCGGGCGGAGAGCTCTTCGACCGTATTCTGGATCGAGGTGTTTACACGGAAAAAGACGCCAGCCGTGTGATCAAACAGGTCCTGGAGGCCGTTTCCTACCTGCATCAGAACAGCATCGTCCACAGAGACCTGAAGGTGAGAGAGGACGATCTTCTAGCAATTCAGTTTTTTAATGAAATGTCATTAACAGCTGTGGTTTTGTCCATCTGTAGCCTGAGAACCTGCTGTACTACAGTCCAGACGAGAATGCCAAGATCATGATCAGCGACTTCGGTCTGTCCAAGATGGCTGATCACGGCGTGATGTCCACAGCCTGCGGAACACCAGGATATGTTGGTATGAACGGTTTGACACAATCAAACATCATAATTCATATTAAATAGCTTCTAACGTCCATGATTCTGGTGTTTCTCCTCAGCTCCGGAGGTTCTGGCTCAGAAACCGTACAGTAAAGCTGTGGACTGCTGGTCTATCGGTGTCATAACCTACATCTTGTGAGTCTGGGCTCATGTAGACTCTTCTGAGAGACGTTCAGTTGTGTTTTTCCTTCAATCTCTTATGTGTTTGTTTAGGTTGAGCGGCTACCCGCCGTTTTATGAGGAGAACGAAACGCGCCTGTTCTCCAAAATCATGAAGGCAGAATACGCTTTCCACTCTCCGTACTGGGACGACATTTCTGAGTCAGGTGCGTCACAGACACTTTACAGACGCAGAAGCTTCATAAACATGAAGAGATGTTACTGTATTACAACATCAACTCCTGTAGAGATTGTTCAGGCATAGATCTCTTTTTCCTGTGAATAATTGTGATTAAACTCTCTTTACTTTTGATTTCTGCAGCCAAGGACTTCATCAGGCACATGCTGGAGAAAAACCCAAATAAACGCTTCACCACTGAACAAGCGCTCAGTCATGCATGGTGAGAAACACAAACCACATCTCAGAGAATCTCAGTACTGTTTTAAATGAATAAACATGAACAAACACGTTTTCATGAATAAACATAGTGAAGCATGGAAAAAAAAATACAGACTAAACTTACTGTTCAAATAATGGTTAAACAAATAAACAACATGATTTATTAATAAACCCTAATTAGTTGACTCATAAATATAATGATTAATAATCAAACATAAGCATGCTTATTTTGAAATATGTTGATTAATGAAAAAAATCTTACTTTATCATCAGTAAACATACATATGCATGAATAAGAAAACTAATGCATAAAACATGCAGATTTATAATTGAGTATACAAGTTTATGAATAAACATTTTTTAAATAATACTGTTCATTCATGAACAGATGCATGAAAAAACATACATAGGATGAATAAACAAACTAATACATAAACATGCAAATTTATAAATAAATACACTTTTTTACAAATAAAAAATAATTTTTAAATAAGCATGCTGTTTCATGAATAAACACCAATTCATGAAAAACATACTTATTTGTGAATAAACAAACAAACATGCAGATAAATATACTGATACATAAATAAATATACTGATTTATGAACAAACACTGATTCATGAAAAAATGGTATGATGAATCAGCATATTTTTAAAATAAATAATGCATAACACATGCAGATTCATCATTTATGAATAAACATTCATTTTAAAATATGCATGTTGATTATTTATAAATTTTTTCATTCTTTGATAAGTATGATTATTCATTAAATCAGTGTTTGTTATTAAACATGCTGATTCATAAATAAGTATACAATTTCATAAATAAACATTTATTTTAAAATAAGCATGCTGATTTATGAATAAACATAAGCCATGATGAATCAACATACTTGTGTGCATGTATAAACAAACTAACACATAAATATACATTCAGATTCATAAATAACTTTATAAATATGCATGTTGATTCGTGCACCGATTTATGAAAAACATGGTATGATAAATCAACATACTTTTTCATATACTAATGCATAAAAACATGCAGCTTGCTAAGTAATCTGATTTCTGAATCAACATGCTGGTTGATGAATGAATGAAGTCGCTGGTCTGTCTGTGCAGGATCATTGGAGACACGGCGCACAATGACAACATCATTCAGTCCGTCGGTGAGCAGATGCAGAAAACCTTTGCCAAATCCAAGTGGAAGGTGAGAGAGGGCAGGTCATCTATTCTCTCATTCTGTGTATGAATTATGAATTATTGATGGTGTGTGTGTTTCAGCGAGTCATTAATGCGACGGTGGTGGTCAGTCACATGCGGCGGCTGCAGCTGGCCCACGCTGACCCTCCGGCCCCGGCCCAGGCCCCGCTGATCCAGGTGCTGGACGTCTCGTCTCCCGGCCCGCCCCCGGATGAGCTGGACACCAATGGGAACCCCTCGTGCAGTCACATGACCCTGTCGCCTCAAGCTGATGTCAGCAGGGGCCGGGGCCCGCTCAAGGCCTGCAACAGTGAGCCGATGCACGCGCTGGTCATCTGTGAGACGGGGCAACACGTGTACTGCTCCGAGTCCGAACTGCCCTGCGCCGCCAACAGGTGCAACCCCCCCGTCTTTGATTTTAAATGTATATAATATATCGATATTATATAGTTTTTATTATATATTTTGTTTTATTCATTTTTATTTCAAATTGCTTTAAGATGTAAACCTGAGATGCAAAAATGGTTCATTCAGCTATCCGTTTTAGTGAATTTATTTGTAACGCTGATTAATCTATGCATAACTGATACCAAAGAATCGTTTCATATGTTTGATTCAGTGATTGATTCAATTGATTCAACAAATTGAATGGATTGATTTAGTGAACAGATTTAGTTGGTTGTGTAAATCAATTAAATCAAGTCCACGAATTGGATCCATTATTCAACTCATGACTGATTCAGTGAGTCGATTCATAACTCTGATTCACTGATTCATTCGCGTCATCACTCAGAAATGTTCACTGAATCTCCTTGTGGCATTTCTAGTTTTTAAATTAATGCAAAAAAAAAAACTGCTTGTAAATATTGATATTTTAAACTATATTGCAATTTATTGTGTTTAATGACTAGAAAATATTTGCATTTTTATATGTAGATTTATATTATATAAATATTTACTTTTGAAACCAAAATTGTACTGTTATTTGGCTTAATACATTAACAAATTTTAATGTAATTGGCTAAAGTTAATTAATTTAATTATTAAATGATTTTTTTCTCTCTATATTTCAGATCAGACCGAGTGACATGTTGCACTGATGAGCGGGGCCAGTCGCTGCAGACCGGGGTTTGCTCTGTGATGTGATGGGCTGATTGACAGCTGTCAATCAAATGAAGTGAGTAGGGCTCAGGCTGCCACTTTGAGCGTCCCATGGCCGTAAAGGTGTGTGACATCCCGTCTTCTGTGTCTCTCTCAGATCCTGCGCTCGTAGGATGGTCAAGTGTGTGTTTTGGGATCTTCGCACGTCAGATCCACACGAGTGCCAATCGCACACATGTCTGCGTCTCAGATCTTCATCTCTCACTAGCGAAAGTGTCACTTCTGTCATTTCAAGCTGATTGAGAATGTTATTTCTCTCAGGAATTCAGGACCAGGCAGGTTTATTGTATTATTTTCCGTATATTCATGTACGATAGTTGTATCTGGGCCGATGCCGGTGCATCATGGGAAGGGAAGATCACGTGTGCCACTGTTCTACTGTGAGCGGCGGCGGGTTTGAGTGTTTTTAATCTAAGAAATGTGTTTAAATCTTATTTTCTTATTTCAAACTCATGCTCGCTGTTGTATTTGCTATATTTATGTTTTATAAATGCATATAAGATGATTTTATCTTTTATTTAGGGGCTTATTAAGTCGGTACCAGCACAGAGCCCTGCTGTACTCCATAAACATGCTGCTGTATGTCTGTATTAAAATACATAAAATAAAGCTATTTACACACCAGTGTAATGTCCTGGAGAATTCATCTGTGTTTTAATGCCATTTTCATGTAATTTTACCTTCAAAAGTTGGGAATTCCATACTAGTATACTACTCATACTATGTCATCTAATGTCACTATGTCACTAAGTTTTTGTGCACAAAATACCCAAATACCTACAAAATAGGTCTAAACATGCAGTATACAATAGCACACTCTTTTTTAGTACTTAAACTTTTCAACATTTAATTTGACAAAAATAGCTTTTTATATTTTTTGTTTTCATTGTAATTTTAGTTAAATTTATAGTAATTTTTCTATGTTCTTTTGTCATTTTTATTAGTTTATTAGTAATTTAATTAACCTTTTTTTTAAAAACAATTTTAGTTAATAATAACACAGATGCACACTGCATACTTACGTTAGTCAACAGTCTGCAGTACACACTGTGCAGTATGCAAGTATTCCACTGTAAATATAAATGCACGGTCACAATAATCTTCATTCAGACACTTTATTGGTTGCACATGAGTGTTTCTCGTGTGTTGTGGTCCTCAGCCCTGGCATATGTTCAGACTGGTGACTTTATAGCGGATGTCGTCTCTGAGTTTCTTCACTTGATCGTCCAGACCGGTCAGCCGCGCCGCGTTCTGCTGCAGCTCCGCCGCTCCCTGACGAATGGATGCCTCCTTATCTGAGAACACAAACACAGCACCGGTTACCATAGGGATGTGTGCGTCTGAGCATTATGGGATGGGTGTGTAGTGGATGCTACCTTTCAGAGCCTGCATGATGTCATTGGTGTCCGTCATCAGAGACTCCGCCTCCTTCTGTAGCGCCTGTAAGCGGGCGGAGTCTTCACCCATCTCAGTGTTTGCAGCCACTGTGCGTTTCATCCGCTCGAACTCCTCCTTCAGCTCTTCCAGCTCCTGAAACACATGAGAGTTCACTAACTAGGGCTGTTTAGCCATTCATAATTTCATCTAATAACACAATGTGTCAATTAATTAACTAATTAATCTCAAATTAATTGCATATCAAAGTCATTATTGTGTTAGATGAGAAAAGCATTTTTTTTTATATATAAAACTGAAACTGCCAATAGGTAGCAGCACTCTTTGTTTGGAACTATTTTTGTTTGCGTAACTGAGCAAAAACAGACAACAATGTGTCTAAAATGTAACACAATATTAGCTTCTTGTTTATTGAACTATTGTATCAAATCAATATCACATTTGCAATCGTGCAGATCTTGGGCAAAGCAGCACTCTTGCTGGTGTGATATTGCTAGGGTCTTATTCTGCACTCATATCTTGAACTTTAGGCTCCATCACGCAGTCAGTCGTTGTCCTGCATCAGGTTCGTTTATTAAATTAACCGCATCAAATTAACACATTAAACCAACACCTCTGTTACTAATCACACTAGAGTGTTGTGTGTGTTTCCGCACCTCTGCCGCTTGTTCGGCCTCGTCCTGTGCTGAATTTGCCTGATCCTGAGCTTCGTTCGCATGCGTCGTTCCCGTCGTCGCGTCTTTCTTCAGGCCGTCCAGCAGGGGGCGCATCTCATCCAGCAGCTCTGCGACTCCCACAATCCCCTGCTCGGCGGGAGGCAGCACGTCCTCTATCTGAGACACACAGAAGATCAGTCACTTTAGTGCGCGTCTGGATGTTTTTCTGTGGTTTTCCGCTCAGATCTCAGACTGACCTGTTTGACGTCGTTCTTGATGTTGTTTGCGATGACGACGCTCTGATGGATCTTGTCTTCCAGCTCTTTGAAAATGGCCTCATTGTCGCCCATCTTTTCCAGGATGCTATCAGCCTCCTGCTGGATACTGAACGCAGCGTCACTGTAGACGGCAACGTTGAAGAACATTAGAGAAATACTGAGTTAATATGAGATTAAATATTAAATGTGTTGTTAGCGTGTCGTTAGTGTGTGTTGTGTACTGTGTGCTGTTAGCATGTGTGTGTCGTTAGTGTGTGTTGTGTGCCTTGTTTTGTTACTGTGTGTGTTGCTAGCATGTGTTTGTTAGCGTGTTGTTAAGGTGTGTGTTGTGTACCATGTGTTGTTAGTGTGTGTGTGTGTTGTGTACTGTGTTGTTAGTGTGTTTGTGGTGTTAGCCTGTGTATTGTGTACTGTGTGTTGTTAGCGTGTTTGTGGTGTTAGCGTGTTTGTGGTGTTAGCGTGTGTGTTCTGTACCGTGTGTTGTTAGTGTGTTTGTGGTGTTAGCGTGTGTGTGGTGTACCGTGTGTTGTTAGCGTGTTTGTGGTGTTAGCGTGTGTGCTCTGTATCGTGTGTTGTTAGCGTGTTTGTGGTGTTAGTGTGTGTGTTGTGTCCCGTGTGTTGTTAGCATGTGTGTTGTTAGCGTGTTTGTGGTGTTAGCGTGTGTGTTGTGTACCGTGTGTTGTTAGCGTTTTTGTGGTGTTAGCGTGTGTGTTGAGTACCGTGTGTTGTTAGCGTGTTTGTGGTGTTAGCGTTTGTGTCCCGTGTGTTGTTAGTGTGTTTGTGGTGTTAGTGTGTGTGTGTTTTGTACCGTGTGTTGTTAACGTGTTTGTGGTGTTAAGTGTGTGTGTTTTGTACCGTGTGTTGTTAACGTGTTTGTGGTGTTAGCGTGTGTGTTGTGTACCGTGTGTTGTTAGCGCGTTTGTGGTGTTAGCGTGTGTGTTGTGTACTGTGTGTTGTTAGCGTGTTTGTGGTGTTAGCGTGTGTGTTGTGTACCGTGTGTTGTTAGCGTGTTTGTGGTGTTAGCGTGTGTGTTGTGTACCGTGTGTTGTTAGCGTGTTTGTGGTGTTAGCGTGTGTGTTGTGTACCGTGTGGTGTTAGCGTGTGTTGTGTACCGTGTGTTGTTAGTGTGTTTGTGGTGTTAGCGTGGGTGTTGTGTACTGTGTGTTGTTAGCGTGTTTGTGGTGTTAGTGTGTGTGTTGTTAGCATGTTTGTGGTGTTAGCGGGTGTGTTCTGTACCGTGTGTTGTTAGTGTGTTTGTGGTGTTAGCGTGTGTGTTGTGTACCGTGTGTTGTTAGCGTGTTTGTGGTGTTAGCGTGTGTGTTGTGTCCCGTGTGTTGTTAGCGTGTTTGTGGTGTTAGCGTGTTTGTTGTGTCCCGTGTGGTGTAAGCGTATGTTGTGTACCGTGTGTTGTTAGTGTGTTTGTGGTGTTAGTGTGGGTGTTGTGTACTGTGTGTTGTTAGCATGTTTGTGGTGTTAGTGTGTGTGTTGTTAGTGTGTTTGTGGTGTTAGCGTGTGTGTTGTTAGCGTGTGTGTTGTGTACTGTGTGTTGTTAGCGTGTTTGTGGTGTTAGCGTGTTGTACTGTGTGTTTTTCTTGTTAGTGTGTTTGTGGTGTTAGCGTGTGTGTTCTGTGCCATGTGTTGTTAGCGTGTTTGGGTGTTAGTGTGTGTGTTGTGTACTGTGTTGTTAGTGTGTTTGTGGTGTTAGCGTGTGTGTTGTGTCTGTGTTGTTAGCGTGTTTGTGGTGTTAGCGTGTGTGTTCTTAGTGTGTTTGTGGTGTTAGCGTGTGTGTTGTGTACCGTGTGTTGTTAGCAGGTTTGTGGTGTTGGCGTGTGTGTTGTGTACTGTTTGTTGTTAGCGTGTATGTGGTGTTAGCGTGTGTGTTGTGTACCGTGTGCTGTTAGCGTGTTTGTGGTGTTAGCGTGTGTGCTCTGTACTGTGTGCTGTTAGCGTGTTTGTGGTGTTAGCGTGTGTGTTGTAAGCGTGTTTGTGGTGTTAGCATGTGTCTTGTGTACCGTGTGTTGTTAGCGTGTGTGTTCTGTACCGTGTGCTGTTAGAGTGTTTGTGGTGTTAGCGTGTGTGTTCTGTACCGTGTGCTGTTAGTGTGTTTGTGGTGTTAGCGTGTGTGTTGTGTACAGTGTGTTGTTAGCGTGTTTGTGGTGTTAACGTGTGTGTTGTTAGCGTGTTTGTGGTGTTAGCGTGTGTGTTCTGTACCGTGTGTTGTTAGCATGCTTGTGGTGTTAGCATGTGAGTTGTGTACCGTGTGTTGTTAGCCTCCTCCAGCAGGTGTCTGCCGTTCTCCAGCTGCTCTCTGCTGTTCTCCAGGACTCTGCTGCTGTTTGGCAGTGAAGACGCCAGATTCTGCAGCTCCTTCAGCTTCTGCTTCAGCTTCTCCATGCTCAGAGGAACCTGAGCATCCAGAATGGCCTCACACACCCGCTGTACCTCATTCGGATCTGAATGAGGCTCTGAGACACACAAAACAACAACCAACTACACTGTGAACAACTACCTGACTGCTTCATATAGACTAAAACAATTACAGTACATTTCTAGGCAGTGTGCAGTATGACAAAATAAAGTAAAAACCCACCTGACAGGAAGTCCTTGAGATTGTTTATGAAGTCTTTGGTGTTCTTCAGGTCTTTATCCACATTGGCTTGCACCTGCTTAATCTGATTGGCCAGCTCGTCTGTGGACAGTCTCACCCTATTGGTGGAATTTTGAGCTTCCTGTATCTGTGTTTCAAAAGGTGTGTTTGGTTTAAAGTCATTGTAAAATCGAAATAGACTAGTTTAATCAGTCTTATTAGCTGGTTATGTGTGGTCATACCATCTTTCTCAATTTCACATCTATTTCACAATTATCATTTTATTTCCCATAATTGTGACTTTTTCATAATTTTGCCCTTTTTTAAATGTTGAAATATTATAATATTAAACATATTACTTCTTATATTGTAATATTTATAGGTAATGTTTAAAATGCAATATTTAGTTATTGCCAATTAAAAAAAAAAAATCATGTTTTGTTCATTTATTATTAATTTAATATTTACATGTGCAATTCATTTTTTTTTTTTTATCATTTATGATTATTTGGTCTCGACTGCGACTTTTCCATAATTTTGTTTATTTTTAAATGTATTTTTATTAATGTAACATTTTCTTTGTTTATTTATAATATTTATTTGTAATATTCACAATTTAATATTTATTAATTAAATTCATGTAATTTCATAGTAATTTTATTTTATTGATTTTACTTATTTATTACTTTTTTTTTATAATTTTGACTTTTAGAAACATTTTTATTAATTATTTTTATAATACTGTAATGTTTATATGTAATATTTATTGTCAATTGATTATTTATTATTTTTTATATTAAATTATTTTAAATAATTATGACTTTAAAAAGTCTTTATTTTGAATGTTTAATTCTCATAATTGAATCTTTTTTTATTTCCCAATTGCAATTTTTTTTTTTATTTTTTTTTCTATTTTTTATTTTTTTATTTATGTATTGTTTTTTATTATTTTATTATTTATTAATGTTTATATTTATTTGTTTATTTATCTAATATTTATTAATTATACATTTTATTAATTATTAATTGTTTCATATCTTTATGTGCAAATTAATTTTAGTTTAATTATTTGTTCTCAATTTGGACTTTTTCATATTTTCACATCTTCCACAACTTTTTCATTTCTCATAATTTAGACTTTTTTGCTTATTTAAAATATTCTAATATCTAATATAATTATTGTGAATGTGTGTTGTCACACCTGTGCAGCTGCTTGCGTGATCTTGTTGTTGAGATCCTGTAGTTTGGCCTTCACCTCGTCGGCGTCCTGAAAGGCCTTGTTGGCATTGGGCAGCGCTCCGGCGCAGGGTTCCTCCGCTCCACAAGGGGGCGCTCCGTCAGGAGGACACAGACCACCAGCGCAGAGCTCCGGAGTGCAGGACTCCATGCGATTGCCGCCGCACACCTGACAAACATTACTGACTCATCTGCTGCAAAACCAACACTTCTGCTCAGCCAATCATGTGCGATGTCTCTCACCTTGTTTGAGGTGGGCGTCAGATTCGGCCGAGTTGCCAGATCCTTCTTGAGTTTCTCCAAATCTATGGTGTTTGCGTGCTGCACGTCTTTCAGGTCGCTCAGGCCCTCAGACTTCTTCAGCGTGTCTTTAGCGGTGTCAGCTCGTTTGGCGGCATCCGTCGACTTCTCATATGACTTCTGGATGGCGTAGAAGGTGCCTGAGAACGAGAAGTTTTCCATTAGAGGTCATACTGATGAATCTGACACTAATATAGTCTGAGCGCTGGCCACGCACTGGCGTTGTTGGATCCGGTGGCGTTAGTGAAAGCGTCTCTCTTAGTGAAGAACTCCAGACGCAGAGACGACAGAAGCCCCTGCAGGTCGTCCAGACTGTGATTGAGATCACCGTCCCGCGGCTGGGATGCCAGCTCTTCAGTCAAACCGTTCAGCTGAGACCTGCAAGAGTTTAAACAAGCACCACTCACTCACTCACTCACTCACAGTTTGAAGAAGGAGTTAAACTGTGTTGTCATTTATAGACATCAGTTTATACTGCTTTATTTATCATCATTTTGCCTTTTGTAAATTGTATTTATATCTCAAAATCTCATTGTTTAGAATTTTTAGAATGTGTGTGAGTGTGTGTGTGCGCGAGAGAGAGAGTGTGTGTGTGTGAGTGCTTGAGTGTGTGTTTATTTGTGTGTGTGTGTGTGTGTGCGTGTATAAGTGTTTGAGTGTGTGTGTGAGTGTGAGTGTGAGTGTTTGAGAGTGTGTGTGTATGTGTGTGTGTTTGTGTGTGTTTGAGTGTGTGTGTGAGTGTGAGTGTGAGTGTTTGAGAGTGTGTGTGTATGTGTGTGTGTTTGTGTGTGTTTGAGTGTGTGTGTGAGTGTGAGTGTGAGTGTTTGAGTGTTTTTATGTACGTACATGCGAGTGCATGCCTGTGTGTGTGTGTGTGTGTTTGAGTGTGTGTGTGTTTGAGTGGTGTGTGTGTGTATGGTGTGGTGTGTGTGTGTTTGAGTGTGTGAGTGTGAGTGTTTGAGAGTGTGTGTGTAGTGTGTGTGTGTGTTGTGTGTGTTGTGTGTGTGTGTGAGTGTGAGTGTTTGAGAGTGTGTGTGTATGTGTGTGTGTGTGTGTTTGAGTGTGTGAGTGTGAGTGTTTGAGAGTGTGTGTGTATGTGTGTGTGTTTGTGTGTGTTTGAGTGTGTGTGTGAGTGTGAGTGTTTGAGAGTGTGTGTGTATGTGTGTGTGTGTGTGTGTGTGTGTTTGAGTGTGTGAGTGTGAGTGTTTGAGAGTGTGTGTGTGTGTGTGTGTGTGAGTGTGTGTGTGTGTTTGAGCGTGTGTGTGTGTGTTTGAGCGAGTGTGTGTGTGTGTGTGTGTGTGTGTGTGTTTGAGTGTGTGTGTGTGTGTGTGTGTGTGTGTGTGTGAGTGTTTGAGTGTGTGAGTGTGAGTGTTTGAGAGTGTGTGTGTATGTGTGTGTGTTTGTGTGTGTTTGAGTGTGAGTGTTTGAGTGTGTGTGTGTTTGAGTGTGTGTGTGTATGTGTGTGTGTGTGTGTGTGTGAGTGTGAGTGTTTGAGAGTGTGTGTGTATGTGTGTGTGTTTGTGTGTGTTTGAGTGTGTGTGTGTATGTGTGTGTGTGTGTGTGTGAGTGTGAGTGTTTGAGTGTGTGTGTGTGTGTGTGTTTGAGTGTGTGTGTGTGTGTGTGTGTGTTTGTACTTGATCTGGTTGAGTCTCTGCAGGTTGTCGGTCAGTGCGCGGCTGGACTCCGGCGGGACAGAGATGGTCTCCTGCAGGTGTGTGAGTGTGTCTATCAGCGTCTGGATCCTGCGGTTGGTGTCGGTGGAGGGGATCTGGTAGTTTGAGAGGTGCTCCAGTGCCAGCATGAGCTCCTGCAGACGGCCGTTCATGCTGAAGAAGCAGGACGGACACGCGGGGCACTCTGGGAAACTGGCACAGTGGACGCGGCTGCAGACGTCACAGCGGGCGCCGGTTACACCCGGTTTACAGAGACACGCACCTGTACGTTTGTCACAGCCACCCGACTCTGTGCCCGATGGATCACAGTCACACCCTGACACACAGATGAAGAGAGGACAAAAAATCAATCAACAACCTGTATTATTATCAGTCATATTTAACTATTTAATATTTATTTATTTGCTTGTAATTAATTTTTTTTTTTTAATTTATTTTAACATTCACTTAATATTTATTTGCAGCTTCATTGTATTTTTTATTTATTTGTAGTTTATTCCATATTTATTAATTTATTTCAATGTAATATTTATTTTAGACAAAAATAACTATTTTGTCTTTGACATTTATTATTTCATATTACATTTATTAATAATATGAAATACATTTATTAGTTCAATATTATATTTATTAACTCTATTTATTGTGTTACAAATAATTTTATATTTCAGTTATTGATAAATTTAGACTTAGACTTAATTACTGCCAATGTAATATTTATTAACTTAGTCACTTATCAGTTTAATATTAATAGATAATTTTATTTTTTTATATATTTTTAATGCAATTTATTAATAGTTTATGTAATGTTTATTAATACATTTTAATTTAATTTA
>NC_056593.1:1238324-1252380 GCF_018340385.1 Cyprinus carpio
TCAATGATGTAATTAAAATCCTTAAATAAATAACCGCATGGCGGGAGTATTTTGTTACGTTGATACGTTGCGCGGTTTGCTGTTGCTATGGTTACTTTGCGCCGTCTGTTTGTTGGCACAGATTAACTCACAACTTATTACTTTACTATTTTTTTTTTTACCTGGCAACACATTTATATTTGTGTATACTTTTTAATCTTTTTTCTTTCATTATTCATTTTTTTTTAATAACTGTACTGCCTTAATGATGTGATGTTTTATCCCAGATTGCACAGGTACGTCTGCAAGAGGTCTGTTAAAGATCTGGAAAGCATCTGCTGTGTGCAAACATCTGATAGACATCTTTAAGATGTCAGGTTTACATCATAAACATCTTCTAAACGTCTGTTTGACATCTGATAGGAAACGTCCCATAGACATACTGCAAATGAACAAACACGTAAAAAATATGTCTTGCAGATGTAAATGCAGATGTCAAATATAGTCTCCGTGATGTACAGTACGTGTGCTATCAGGGTAGTATGATGTATGAAGTATGATGTTTACAAAGTATCCATATTTCCATTCTGAATATAACTGCTAGATAGTCAATAATATAATTAATAGCCATTGTAATGCAGTGAGTGTGTGCAGCACAGAAACATATTCAGGTGCGCTAACTAGTGAAAACACTTATTTATCTCATAACATTATTTATGCAAGTGCATGCAGTGTAAATGCATGTACAAAAGTGCATAAAATATATACCGCCCCTGGTTGGGTGATGTTGTTGTACTGTATGTTTGATGTAATGTGTTGATGCCTTACCTTTCTTGGACTGCCACCATCGGTTAGGCCCTGCGCTGGAGATCACGTTCTGGATGGTGTGCGCGTTATACGCCGCCGGGTTACGAGAGTCACACGGACAGCATTTCATCTTCCACTGAGACACGGAGAGTTTGATTTAGACATTTAACCAGCTTAACCAACCACCAGTTTAACCAGCAGTGTGTGTGTGGCTTATGAAATTCACAGATGTGCTTCACTTCACTCTCAGATGTTTCTCCTCCAACAAATACATCCATGAGCTGGTGAGAGCCCAACAAATTTAGCTTATAAAAACATTGTTTTGAAATGTTTCCAAAATGTCGAAATGTCTAGTTTTCTTATCGTGATTTTAATATTATTTAAAGGTTACAAAAACACATTTTAACACCAAACTTTATTTTCACACAAAATATGTTATTTGATCCTTTTTTATTATTACAGTTTTTTTCAATCGCTAACAAGCACTTAACCATACTTCAGATACTTTTTCTAAACTCTTAACACAGACTCACAGCTACAAAACACAATTGGCCAAAAGGATAATTTTCTTCTCAAAAACACATTTTGTTAAATATATACTAAATCTTCATTTCAAAATAGAACACATCTTTCTCTGAACACACTAACTTTACCAAAACACTGGAAATCTGACTCAAAATAAAAATTTTCTGTCAAAGAATAACACTTGTTTTCACCTCACAAGGTACATGCAGTCAATCAAAGTACACCAGGTTTCAAAATACTGGCTATTGTTGACATTACAAAAACTGCATAGACTTTTAGGTTTCAGTTTTACAGGTATTTGCATGCAAAAAATACAATCCCCTGTTTTACACTAAATTTCTTGGTTAGGTACTGTATGTCCAAATGTACAGTAATGTTCACATTCAAAAGCATTCCAGTAAAAAGCAATTTTTTTCCTTTACTGTTTACTGTAGGAGGTACAGTAGAAGCACGGTATGATAAAACAGAAAAGGTTTTACAGTATTGCTTACAGTGAACAAAATATCCATGAAACACATAAGAGCATTCTGAACAAAAAAAAACAACAGCAAAAAGCCCAGATAAAAAGGGGGGAACTAAAAAAAAAAACGAAAAAAAAAACAAGGACAAAATTACTGTATCTAATCTCTGCGATCTTCAGGGTTAGGCCACATGTTATCATCAACAACCCATCTGATATTATCCAAGGTGATAAAACCGCTTGGTATGTCGGATACACCCTTGGCAATCATGAAAGGTGATGTCCCTGCAGCCAGCATCCATGGCTTCAAGGAGGGACATCTGGTCAGACATCCCAACCTGCAAAAAGTTATTTCAGGGAGGTATCCCGAAGCCAATCCCCCCCCCCCCAAAAAAAAAGGGGGGAGGAGGACAAGGATATGACATTTCACCACAGAACATGACTTTACAAAAAAATATAAAAGCATAAAATATTATTTCTATAAGCTATAGGCCTGTGCAATTATTCGTTAATTATGTTTAAAATATGTAGATTACTTTTACTATTTATATAAGCTGCTTATACTATTTATGTAAACTGCTTTTATATTTATTTTCCGTTGCACTCTCCCTCTGCCATGGTTGCTCCTGTTTCTAGATAGACATAACTGATTAATTTGGTTCGGGAGAAGAGATAAAAGTTAAGCACACTGACAATTGATTGGTTGATTTGCCGAAACAGGCCAATCAGGATGCTCTCTGTCTTACATGCGCTTCGCACACACGCACACTAGCACATACACTCAAGGTCTCTCGCTCTCTCTCCCTCTCTGCCGTGCGCGCGCTACACGGTTTGAAACACAGTCTCTTCTTTGCGCTCTTGCTCGCTCGCTCTAGATTCCGGGAGATTTTAACTAATTTGCGGGCATCAGGGAGCCGCTATCAATATGCGGGAGACTCCCGGGACTTCCGGGAGACTTGGGATGTCTGTCTGGTCATGTGGCTGATGGTCATAAACCTTCCACCTCCATGCAGAAAAGAACTCCTCTATGGGGTTGAGGAAAGGTGAATAGTGTGGAAGGAAGACACATATCAGTCTTGGGTGGACTTCAAACCACTTTTAAATCATGTCATTACTATATACCATACTGTACTGTAACCTATTACTGTAAAGGTTATCTACTTGCAAAGTGCAAAGCTTATAGAACTGGACATTGAATTAAATATACACTATACCTGGACATATTGTTGTCATAGATCCTTGACTCTCTCACTGTTCCTCTCAAAGGGAACAGTGTAGAGCTGCTTCATCCGCACTCTGTGTTTGGACAATGTCCAGTTTTATTGCATTATTGCATCATTATTTAGCATTATTTATTCTTGATCATTATTTAGGAGCTTTCCTCTTCACCCAGAGGGTGGAAGACGTTGCATTCTTTAGAGGGACAAACAATTCAACATATGTATTACTGTATGACCTTATTGACATGTCAAGTGAGAATACAAACAATCCATGTAAAATGCAATACTTACCTGTTGGTTTGCTGAAAGATGCGTATAATGGAGGCAACCGTTGACCGCCTCAAATTGGTCTGCACTCTTTCACCAGCCTCTCTTAGTGAAAGACCATGGTTGATTACATGCTCCGTCACCTCTCCCTGCACCTCTCACTGCTCCTGCACCTCTCCCTGCACCTCTCACTGCTCCTGCATCTCTCCCTGCACCTCTCACTGCTCCTGCATCTCTCCCTGCACCTCTCACTGCTCCTGCACCTCTCCCTGCACCTCTCACTGCTCCTGCACCTCTCCCTGCAGCTCTCACTGCTCCTGCACCTCTCACTGCTCCTGCATCTCTCCCTGCACCTCTCACTGCTCTTGCATCTCTCCCTGCACCTCTCACTGCTCCTGCACCTCTCCCTGCACCACTCACTGCTCCTGCATCACTCCCTGCACCTCTCACTGCTCCTGCACCTCTCCCTGCACCTCTCCCTGCTCCTGCACCTCTCCCTGCACCTCTCACTGCTCCTGCACCTCTCACTGCTCCTGCATCTCTCCCTGCACCTCTCACTGCTCCTGCACCTCTCCCTGCACCACTCACTGCTCCTGCATCACTCCTGCACCTCTCACTGCTCCTGCACCTCTCCCTGCACCTCTCACTTGCTCCTGCACCTCTCCCTGCATCTCTCACTGCTCCTGCACCTCTCACTGCTCCTGCCACCTCTCCCTGCACCTCTCACTGCTCCTGCACCTCTCACTGCTCCTGCACCTCTCCCTGCATCTCTCACTGCTCCTGCACCTCTCACTGCTCCTGCAGCTCTCCCTGCATCTCTCACTGCTCCTGCACCTCTCACTGCTCCTGCACCTCTCCCTGCTCCTCTCACATCTCCCTGCATCTCTCACTGCTCCTGCAGCTCTCCCTGCACCTCTCACTGCTCCTGCACCTCTCCCTGCATCTCTCACTGCTCCTGCACCTCTCACTGCTCCTGCACCTCTCACTGCTCCTGCACCTCTCCCTGCACCTCTCACTGCTCCTGCAGCTCTCCCTGCTCCTCTCACTGCTGCTCCTGCAGCTCTCCCTGCACCTCTCACTGCTCCTGCACCTCTCCCTGCACCTCTCACTGCTCCTGCACCTCTCACTGCTCCTGCACCTCTCCCTGCATCTCTCACTGCTCCTGCACCTCTCACTGCTCCTGCACCTCTCCCTGCATCTCTCACTGCTCCTGCAGCTCTCCCTGCACCTCTCACTGCTCCTGCAGCTCTCCCTGCACCTCTCACTGCTCCTGCACCTCTCCCTGCATCTCTCACTGCTCCTGCACCTCTCACTGCTCTGCACCTCTCCCTGCATCTCTCACTGCTCCTGCACCTCTCCCTGCATGCTGCTCCTCTCACTGCTCTTTAACCTCTCCTGCACCGCTCACTGCTCCTGCACCTCTCACTGCATCTCTCACTGCTTCCTGCATCTCTCACTGCATCTCTCACTGCTCCGCATCTCTCAGTGCTCCTGCACCTCTCACTGCTTCTCTCACTGCTCCTGCAAACCTCTCACCTGCATCTCTCACTGCTCCTGCATCTCTCAGTGCTCCTGCACCTCTCACCGCATCTCTCACTGCTCCTGCACCTCTCACTGCTCCTGCACCACTCACTGCTCCTGCACCTCTCACTGCTCCTGCACCTCTCACTGCATCTCTCACTGCTCCTGCATCTCTCAGTGCTCCTGCACCTCTCACTGCATCTCTCACTGCTCCTGCATCTCTCCCTGCACCTCTCACTGCTCCTGCACCTCTCACTGCTCCTGCATCTCTCACTGCTCCTGCACCTCTCACTGCATCTCTCACTGCTCCTGCATCTCTCAGTGCTCCTGCACCTCTCACTGCATCTCTCACTGCTCCTGCATCTCTCCCTGCATCTCTCACTGCTCCTGCACCTCTCAGTGCTCCTGCACCTCTCACTGCATCTCTCACTGCTCCTGCATCTCTCCCTGCACCTCTCACTGCTCCTGCACCACGCTCACTGCTCTCTCCGTTTGGGCCCTCTCCCTGCACCTCTCACTGCTCCTGCACCGCTCACTGCTCCTGCACCTCTCACTGCATCTCTCACTTCTCCTGCACCTCTCAGTGCACCTCTTACTGCATCTCTCACTGCTCCTGCACCTCTCACTGCATTTCTCATTGCTCCTGCACCTCTCAGTGCTCCTGCACCTCTCACTGCATCTCTCACTGCTCCTGCATCTCTCCCTGCATCTCTCACTGCTCCTGCACCTCTCAGTGCTCCTGCACCTCTCACTGCATCTCTCACTGCTCCTGCATCTCTCCCTGCACCTCTCACTGCTCCTGCACCTCTCACTGCTCCTGCACCTCTCACTGCTCCTGCACCTCTCACTGCTCCTGCACCTCTCACTGCTCCTGCACCTCTTACTGCATCTCTCACTGCTCCTGCACCTCTCACTGCATCTCTCACTGCTCCTGCATCTCTCACTGCATCTCTCACTGGGCCTGCTCTTCTCCCTGGGCCCCTTGCTCTTACTCTTCCTCGTCCTGACATTACAGTGTTTGTCTTTTTCTGTTTCTGTTTCCAAAAACATCACTCCTTAAAGTCCTCCTTTTACTGTATAAGTGTCAATGTAATAGAAAAAAATAACCCCTGCCATTGAGTCTAAGCCAGACTGGAATCAGCTGTGGTTGGCCCAATTTACACAACATAAGTCAGCAGTGTGTCAATTAATCAATTGTTTGTTTATTATCAGCTAAGATATATTGTTTTTGAACTGATATCATTGCAGAAGCAGAGGTTTTTATGCTGTATCTAAGGTTTGGAATATTGTTTTTGCTATTGTGGGATGTTGTGTGTTAACATTCGTAAATACTACAAAAACAATCCATAATTTTGTTGGGAGGTATAGCTTGTCTGTTAAGAAAATGTAAGCATTGTGGAAATGTGTTCAATGACTCCATATTGTGTGAAAACGACATGAAATGTGTGAATGGTATGGCCACAATAGACCGATACTGTGCTAATTGTGTTTAGAGTTTTGAAAATGTGACAACTGCTTGGACAAACGCTTGTTAGTGACTGAAAAAAACTGTATTATTATCCTAAGAGCATTAAAAAGTCAGTGATTTAAATGTTACAAAAATGTTTCTTACAATGTTCTACTAACTTTATATTTAACAAAGTAACTTTATTTCAACATTCTAAAAACTTTAAAACGTCTAGTGTTCATGATTAGAACGTTATTTAAAGGTTACAAAAATGTTCCTAGAACGTTCATCAAGCACAAACGACATCATACAATATCTCAGAATATTATTAGAATGTATATCAAATATTAAGAACGTCCCATAACCCTTACATTTATATAACATTTAAAAAATGTTAGTGAATGTTTCCTGTTAGCTAAAATGTGTTTAATAATCATGCAAATGTTGCATAAACAGACTAAAGTCTCTGTATGATTGATGAGCATGGCCTCAGGCTGCAGAATCCGGGTTTGTTCATTATTATGTCAGTGTGAAAATGTATTTTAATTACACGCCATTAAACCATCAGCAATAACCTGAATAAACATGTTCAACTCAAAATGAATCAGCCTCAAAATATAGCTGCCGGCAAACCAGCATCACAAAAGCTCCGCAGTTATATTTAGTGTTTTCAGATTTGACGAGATACCAAGATCTCAGTGTGTTTTCGGAGAAATGTCTGAGCCACTCCTTCTGCTTTCATCTCAACATGCTCTTCTGGGTGTGGTTCTCTGGCACTTAACAATAGAAGAACCCCGTTTAGCACCAAACAAAATCATATTTTAGCTTCCATGAAGACCTGAGATATGCTTCTAACTGAAAGAGCCTTGTGTTTTTCAGGTCTAGGCGAGTCTCACCTGTCCGTGTGGAGTGCAGACCACCTCAGACCCCATCAGACCACATGTGGAGGAGGCGCGCAGGTTCTGCTCTCGCCCCAGCAGCAGGTCGCCCATCGCAGGGTAACACGCCCCGCGCCAGCAGTCCTGCTGTCCCACACACACCGCAGACAGAGCTGAAGAGAACACCACAACACAACATTCATCTCACAAAACAACACTTTACCATCGGAAAACAACGGTGAAATCATGCTACTTTTGATTGACACATTCATGGAATTGACAGAATACATCAAGAATACCACTGATTTACTGTAATACATGACCAAAACCATAATTTTACCATAATATTCATAATAGTCACACATTTAGACATTCTTTAACACACAAACATTTATAAATATCCTAGAACACAACATTCAAAAATATTCATACATGCATAAAGACTATATATTATAGTTAACTAAAACTAAAAAAAAAAAATGTTTTATTAATAAAATAAAACATAAAAACTTATTTCATTTAAGATAATTTCCAAGGCAACATTTCTTATTTTCATTTAGTTTAACTTACTAAAACAAAAAATGAAATACAAATGAATACAAAATATTTAAAAACAACAAAAACTAATAAAATCGACAAAAACGAACAACAAAATGACTAAAACGTCCACTAAAATTAACACGAAAGCAGAAAATATTTTAATAAAATCTCATTTAGATTATTAACAAAAACTGTAATATTATTATTGATGGTACGTTTTGGCTTTTGTCTATATGTGATTAAAAACAAACCTGCTAATGAGAGAAAAATCCACGTCTTCATCCAGACAATATAACGATCTAAACGAATAAAACACAACTGCAGCTGAACTTTCTTTGAAACACAACTGAAGGACAGTTACATCAGGGTTACTGCAGTAGTTTACCGTGGTAAAATGCAGAACTCACCCGTTAGTGTTTGAATGCTGTAGTTCTGTGTGTGTGAAGTGTTCAAATGCAGCGTGTGCTGTGTGTGTTCGGCTTTTAATTCAGGACCTGCTCACCTGTATGTGTGTGTGTGTGTGTGTATTATGCCCACACACACACACACACACGCACACCCCCGCACACACACACCCACACACACACACACACTGGATGAGATCTGAAGCAGTGCAGCGTTTCCTGTGTGTTTGCTGAGCAGTGAGTGTGTTTTAAAACAGCTGTGTGTGTGTGTGTGTGTGTGTGTGTGTGTGTGTGTGTCGGGTGTGTCCCGTCTGAGGTGAGACAGTGACTCAACACATGCAGAAAGCGGTGCCAAACCTGAACATTGCTGCCAGATCACCATGGCAACCAGGCCACGTGGGGGGTCTCATATCAAGCATGCATAGACACATGTATAGACATTCATAAACATACATACATTCATAAACACAAACAAACATTCACACTTAAACACATTCATGAATATTGATGAAGACACATATAGACATTCATAAACAGAAACATTCATAAATATTGATAAACACACACGTAGACACACATAAACATTCATAAATGCACACACAGACATTAATAAACACACATAAACATTCATAGATATTGAAAGACATTCATAAGAACATACATACATATGAATATTGATAAACACAAAGACATTTATAAACATTTATAAACACACATAGACACTTATATCCATAAATCGTAATCACACAAACATTCATTAATATTCATAGGCTCCAGTCTGTGTTGTGTGTGTTGTGTCTACAGATGTTCCTCCTCTGGAATGCTGAATGTGTTTGTGTTAAAATATTCTACTGCTCCACCAGTGCTGCACGTTCACACATGTCTGGAACATCACAGCAGGATTTATGCACCATAAGTTTAATGGAGCTTATTTTCACCGGCTTTATGTGCTTGGTTCAGTTGGGCATGTAATGGATAATTCAAGAACCAATCACAAATACAGTGCCTCACTGAAGTGTGTGACGCTAATACAAGTGTGTGTTTGATCAGTATACTGTGAGTGTGTTTTCAGACTTCCAGTTAAACGCCGTCTCTTTAAGAACCACGGGAAACTCCCGCCTCACACAATCACTACAACAGCTTGTTTTGCTGGTCGTCCTGGAAATAATCTGATTAATGTCGCCGTTCACTCAGGAATTTCCAGCCACTCACACTCACTTTGCTCTGAGAAGCCGCGCTAATATCAACTGAACTCATATTCACATTGCACGCTAATGCTAATGATACTAATGTAAGACTCTGTTTGGTTTGCGTGATGATAATAAACTGGGGAGGTGGGTGGTTGAACACCCGACGTTTCCTAAATATGTGGTGTGTTTGTGGGTGGTTGACACAGCGTTTCCTAACTATTGTGGGTGGTTGCTAGGGTACCGTGAATGAACGCCAGGGAGTCGCTGGGGAGTTTTAGGTGGTTGTTACTTGCTATTGACAGAGCATTGCTAGGGTGGTTGCTAGGGTGATCTGGGTCGTTGCCAGGGAAGTACTAGTGAGTAATGGGTGGTTGCCGGGGCATTGCAAGGGACTATTTTTAGTTGCCAGGGAGTGGGTGTTCCTACTGGTTATTAAAGTGTTCTGGGTGGTTGCCAGGGCGTTGCTAAGAGTATTATTGTTGGTTGCCAGGGAGTTGTTAGGTTATTTTATGTGGTTACTAAAGTGTTCTGGGTGGTTGCCAGGGCGTTGCTAAGATTATTAGGGTATTGTGGGTGTTGCCAGAGAGTTTCTATAATGTTCTAAGCGGTTGTCAAGGTGTTGCTGAGGTATTTCGGGTGGTCGCCAGGGCATTGCTAGGGTGTTGTGAGTGGTTGCAAAAGTGTTTTATGTCATTACTAAAGTGTTCTGGGTGGTTGCCAGGGCGTTGCTAGAGTATTATTCTTGGTTGCCAGGGAGTTGTTAGGTTATTTTATGTGGTTACTAAAGTGTTCTGGGTGGTTGCTAGGGCGTTGCTAGAGTATTATTGTTGGTTGCCAGGGAGTTGTTAGTTTATTTTATGTGGTTACTAAAGTGTTCTGGGTGGTTGCCAGGGCATTGCTAGAGTATTATTGTCGGTTGCCAGGGAGTTGTTAGGTTATTTCGTGTGGTTACTAAAGTGTTCTGGGTGGTTGCCAGGGCATTGCTAAGAGTATTATTGTCGGTTGCCAGGGAGTTGTTAGGTTACTTTATGTGGTTACTAAAGTGTTCTGGGTGGTTGCCAGGGCATTGCTAGAGTATTATTGTTGGTTGCCAGGGAGTTGTTAGGTTACATTATGTGGTTACTAAAGTGTTCTGGGCAGTTGCCAGGGCATTGCTAGAGTATTATTGTTGGTTGCCAGGGAGTTGTTAGGTTATTTTATGTGGTTACTAAAGTGTTCTGGGCGGTTGCCAGGGCATTGCTAGAGTATTATTGTTGGTTGCCAGGGAGTTGTTAGGTTACATTATGTGGTTACTAAAGTGTTCTGGGTGGTTGCCAGGGCGTTGCTAAGAGTATTATTGTTGGTTGCCAGGGAGTTGTTAGGTTACCATTATGTGGTTACTAAAGTGTTCTGGGTGGTTGCCAGGGCATTGCTAAGAGTATTATTGTTGGTTGCCAGGGAGTTGTTAGGTTACTTTATGTGGTTACTAAAGTGTTCTGGGTGGTTGCCAGGGCGTTGCTAAGAGTATTATTGTTGGTTGCCAGGGAGTTGTTAGGTTACATTATGTGGTTACTAAAGTGTTCTGGGTGGTTGCCAGGGCGTTGCTAAGAGTATTATTGTTGGTTGCCAGGGAGTTGTTAGGTTACATTATGTGGTTACTAAAGTGTTCTGGGCGGTTGCCAGGGCATTGCTAAGAGTATTATTGTTGGTTGCCAGGGACGTTGTTTAGGTTACTTTATGTGGTTACTAAAGTGTTCTGGGTGGTTGCCAGGGCATTGCTAGAGTATTATTGATTGTCGGTTGCCAGGGAGTTTTTAGGTTACTTTATGTGGGTTACTAAAGTGTTCTGGGTGGTTGCCAGGGCATTGCTAGAGTATTATTGTTGGTTGCCAGGGAGTTGTTAGGTTACTTTATGTGGTTACTAAAGTGTTCTGGGTGGTTGCCAGGGCATTGCTAGAGTATTATTGTCGGTTGCCAGGGAGTTGTTAGGTTACATTATGTGGTTACTAAAGTGTTCTGGGTGGTTGCCAGGGCATTGCTAAGAGTATTATTGTCGGTTGCCAGGGAGTTGTTAGGTTATTTTATGTGGTTACTAAAGTGTTCTGGGTGGTTGACAGGGCGTTGCTAGAATATTATGGGAGGTTGTGGGTGGCGTGAATGTTTGTAACTAAGTGTTATTGATGGTTGCTAGGATATTATATGGGATCTTGCTTTCTTTCTTTAACACTGCAGCTCATAATAAAATAGAACAAAATAGACCTGAATATATGACCCAGTGGTCTCAATAAAGCAAATAAAGCAGTCCTGATCCAGACACAGTGACCGTGGTGGTTTCTTTGTGTGTATTTGTGTGTGTGGGCCAGCTGGAGTCTCTCCCCAGCATCTGATCATGTTCCTCACGTCCTCTGTGGGCGGTTTGAGCCGGGATCTGCTGTATAAGCCTGAATAACAGAGTCACAGCTCTCATAGAGCCGAGCTCAGTAGGACTGGACTTCAGCAGGTGAGCAAACACCTCATATTGATCAGATGTTTCATGTGTCTGATGATTCAGCTGAACCGTGTTCTCTGAACAGATCAGATCATCATGGAGACGGCGAGGGAGCTGTTTCCTTTCATCAGAGAGATGTTGAGGCAGAAGCCGAGCCGCGGTCTCCTGAAGGTCTATCTGGTGGGCTCGGTGCTGGCTGTCCTGGGGTCAGTTTAGGGCTGCTGGAGCTGGTGTTTTCAGCGCCCTTCAGCTCTGATGACCCGGAGCTCAGCTCTCTGGATGACCGACTGGACAAACACAAAATCTCTGAAAACAACGCTCCGAAGCTCTGCTGACCGGAGACACGCCTTCTAAAGACACTCGCAGACCCGTCCTGCAGGAGGGATGATGTTTATATCGCACCAAAGACCAGGTTCTTGAGGTGGCGGAGTGAGGTTTCAGCATGTTTACGCATCACTGTGAGCATCTGTGACAGACAAGGAGCATCTGTTGATCACTGTGATTATATAACATGCAGACTGTGACATATAAACGCGCTTTAAGGTTTTGTATTTAGAGATGCAAATCATGCCCACAGTCAAGTGTTTGTATTGTTTTTGTTTTTTTTTTTTTTTTTTACTTAATATTTATTTTCAAACCAATAAAGGACTAAGGACATTAACACTAAAAAGGAATATATATGTACATTAATGACATTTTTAATTTGCAATAAGCCAGCAGATGAGTTGTGATTTTAATAACTTACTAAAAATGTTATGAAGTTCATTATCGACCGATTGTTTAATATGTTGTGTAATTAAAACTATTGAAATAAATCAGTGTAAAACTGCATTAACACAGAATGGATTTAAGGAAAAATGTATTTCAATGCGTTTGCGTTCTAATTGCGTTCCCGAGAAAAACCGCATTCGCTCGCAAGATCATTGAAATATAGATTTTCTCCCACTTCACATTATTTTGCATCCCCTCTCACAAGTTTTCAAGTATTTTTTTTAGTTGGAACACAGACGTTTTGCGACTAAATGCAGAGCATTGAAACGCATTTTTCCCTCATATCTATCTTTTCCGTCAGAATGAGGCATTAATGTGTAAAACTGGCGCTACAGGAGAAAGACGCCAGTAATTATAAATATATTTTACACTATATATTACCTACGAATGAACTAGCAGCACGTACATACTAAATGTTTGTATTTTTATCATAAGCCATAAGATAATTACTTACATATAGTAATTTATATAGTATACCAATAATACCATTGTATTTAGAATTGCAGTTCTTATTTTGAAGCGCTCTCGGCTTTTATTTTGAAGCGCTCTCGGCTTTTATTTTGAAGCGCTCTTGGCTTTTATTTTGAAGTGTCCTCGGCGCTGGAGCCGGAAGTGCAGCACTCACGAGCGTCTCGTTCATTCATTGCGGGAGTCTGCTGGAATTCAGTGTGATATTAACAATCATTTAACTCATTAGAGCTCATACATGATTTAAGAGAATGCTGTATGGACGGAGTGGATTAAAGAGCGGGACAGAATAAAAACCGTGACAATCTAAAAACACACGTGCATTAAATGTAGCAAAAACCATTCACAGCTGAGCAGAGGGAACAAATCGGTCACTAAACATCACCGATGACTGTTAGATATTAAGAAAAGCAAATGTTACGTTGTTTTTCTGAAATGTTATGTGTAAAAATACAAATGAGGCGTTGTGTCATTAAATACACTATAATATGCAAAAAACAACAACAAAAAAAAGAAGAAAAAAAAGAAAAGAAAAATAAAACAGTTAAAAATGTATTTTGTCTACAGATGCAAATTGATACAGTGCAATAAATAAACGCATAAAATGTATTTTGCAAGTTTTTATTTCCACTAGTCTTGAAAAACACTTTATGGAAAGCCAAATTGGTCAAAACTTAGTAATGTAGGACAAAAATATATATATATATATTTTTTGCATGTAGTGTCTTGGCCTAAATATAAGAAAAATTGACTGATTAGTAGTAAATACTGTTATGGTCCTAAACTACAATGCTGGAATATTATTTTATATTGCTCCAAAGATGTCATGTATTTCCTCTGTATATAAGGTGTATTTAGTGTAATTATTATGGATATTGTTTGTATTTTACATTTTAGTTCAATTTTGGTTTTTTTTTATTTATAATTATTAGATGTTTATTTTAATATAACTGCCGTTCAAAGTTTACGATCTGGAAGATGTTTTACTTTTTTTTTTTTTTTTTTGATTCTCTTCTGTTCATCAAGACTGCATTTTATTTGATCGAGAAATACAGTAAACAGTAAATTCGGAATATTATTGCAATGTAAAACACTGTTTTCTTGTTGTAATA
>NC_056593.1:1253400-1268400 GCF_018340385.1 Cyprinus carpio
TGTCATTTCCCACGATGCACTGCTCTGTCCCATGATGCTCTGGTGTTGACGTGTGTCTGGTGTCAGGTGATGAGGGACCTGCAGACGTCAGACGATAAACGCTCACCGCCGCCGGGTCTCCAGACTGACGTTCCCCTCGGACAGGTACAGAAGAATACACCGCAGTGTTTTTAAGACCATTGTATCTGTGTGTGAAGTTTGCTGCTGATGATGACTGCTGATTATTATGGGCTGTCACCTGCAGTTCACCCCAGCTGGCCTCTATCAGTGAAGACTGCTCCGTTGCCGTGGTTACTGCAGAGCTCAGAGAAATGTGAGTATTGACACAAGCCTCTCTCCTCATTGGCTGTCCTGCATCGACCAATGAGAGGAGAGGAAATCCACACACCCCAAAGTACATGAAACTGACAATCAGTAAACAGTTTTTGTGGCTTAAATATTTCAATACATATCTAATTTAACTGCAAACAATTAAATAATAAACATATTTATTTAATATAAAATTTTAATATTTTGCGATTTAGTGTATTAATAAAATGTTTAATTAGAAATAATACATATTTTTATAGACAAAAAATGAAATGTGTTTTTCCTTTCATCAGAGAGAGTTGAGGCAGAAGCCGAGCCGCGTCTCGTGAAGGTCTACTCGGGTGGGCTCGGTGCGGCGGTCTGGGGTCATCTAGGGCTGATGGAGCTGGTGTTTCAGCCCTTCAGCTCTGAGGACCCGGAGCTCAGCTCTCTGATGCCCCCGATGGAAAACACAACACTCTGAAACCACGCTCAGAAGATCTGCTGACGCGAGACACGCCTCTAAAGACACCTCCAGCCCCGTCCTGACAGGAGGGAGGGTAATGTTGATATCGCACCAAAGACCAGGTCTGAGGTGGTATGAGTGAGGTTTTCAGCATGTTTACGCATCACTGTGAGTCTCCGTGACAGACAAGGAGCATCTGTGATCACTGTGATTATATAACATGCCAGACTGTGAACATATAAACGCTCTTTAATGTTTTGTATTTATAGAATGCATCAATGCACCACATCATGTTTGTATTTGTTTTGTTTTTTTTTTTTACTTAATATTATTTTCAAACCATAAAGGACTAAGGAATTAACACTAAAAGGAAATATATGTACATTAATGACATTTTTAGTTGCAATAAAGCCACAGATGAGTGTTTGTGATTTTAATAACGTACTAAAATTTATGAGTCTTATTGACCGCTTTGCGACTAAATGCAGAGCTTAAATGCATTTTTCCCGCATATCTATCTTTTTTCCGTCAGAATGAGGCATCAGTGTAAAACCTGGCGCTACAGGAAATACGCCAGTAAGTATAAAGATATTTTCACTATATTTACCTACGAATGAACTAGCAGCACTACATACTAAAAGGTTTGTATTTTATCATAAGCTAAGATAATACTTACATATAGTACTTTATATAGTATACCAATAATAACCATTGTATTAGAAGGCAGTTCTTAGTTTGACAGCTCGCTTGGCTTTATTTTGAACGCGCTCTCGGCTTTTATTTTGAAGTGCACTCGGCTTTTATTTTGAAGTGTCTTCGGCGCTGGAAACGGAAAGTGCAGCACTCACAAAACGGCGGTCTCGTTCATTTCAACTTGCGGGAGTTTGCTGGAATTCAGTGTGGGATATTAACCATTATTTAACTCATTATGAGCTCATAATGATTTAATAGAATTGCTGTATTGACTCAGGGTGGAATTACCGAGCAGTCCAGAATAAACCGTGACACTCTAAACACACGTGCATTAAATGTATCAACCCAGCACATCTGTAACCAGAGTAACACATCGGTCAATAACCTCACCGATGACTGGTTTGAGATTAGAAAAGCAAATGAGACGTTTTCTGAAATGTTTATGGTGTACAAATACAAATGATGCGTTGTGTCATTAATATAACTATAATATGCCAAAAAACAACAACAAAAAAAAGAAAAAGAAAAAGAAAATAAAATCAGTTAAAACTGTATTTTGGCTACAGATGCAAATAGATACAGTGCAATAAAATAACGATAAAATGTTTTTTGCAAGTTTTTATGTCCATCATGTCTTAACAAAACCCTTTATGGAAAGCCAAATAATGTTACAACTTAGAAATGTAGGGAAAAAATTTTTTTTTTGTTTTTTTTTTTTGCATGTAGTGTCCTTGCCTTAAATAGAAGAAAATTGACTGATTTTATTAGTAAATACGTTTATTGGTTCCCTACTACAATGCGGGATATTATTTTATATTGCTCCTAAAATGTCATGTTATCCCCGTGTAATTCATAATGTGTATTTAGTGTATATTATTTATGGATATGTGGTTTTGTATTTTACATTTTGAGGTTTCAATTTAGGTATTTTTTAATTTATATTATTAATATATGTTTATTTAATATAAACTGCCCGTTTCAATAAAGTTTAGGATCTGACAGATGTTTACCCTTCCTCCGACTTTTTTTTTTTTTTTTCGTGATTCTCTTCGACAGCCCACTCGTTTCATCAAGACTGCATTTATGTTGATCAGAAATACAGTAAAAAAACCGTAACAATTCTGAAATATTATTGCAATTTAAAACAGCTGTTTTCTGTGTGGAATCTCTGTTTAAACTGTAATGTAATTTCTGTGATGTGCAGCTGTATTTTCAGCATCATTACTCCAGTCTTCAGTTGTCACATGAGTCTTCAGAAAATCAGTCTAATATGATGATTTATTATGGTTTGCTGCTTCATTTTTTTTGGACCTGTGATTTTTTTTTTTTCAGGATTCTTTGATGAATAAACAGTTAAAAAGAAGAGCAGAAAATAGAAATATTTTTCTAACAATATACACCTACAATTCAAAGGTTGGGTCAGTAATTTTTTTTTTTTTTAAAGAAATGATGCTTTAAATTCAGCAATGGATGTGTTAAATTGATCAAAAAGTGATGATAACGACTTATATTGTTAGAAAAGATTTAGATTTTAAATAAACAGTTGTTCGTTTTAACTTTTTATCCATGAAAGAATCCTGAAAAAAAGTATCACAGGTTCCAAGAAAATATTAACAGCACAAACTGTAATAAATCTCATATTAGAATGATTTCTGAAGATCATGTGACACTGAAGGACTGGAGTATATGGATGCGGAAAACACAAACTTTTATGTATATATTATATATATATATATATAGATATAATAATTTTTTTATTTACATTTTCTCATGACTGTGGACACAGTAGTAATGTGTGTGTGTGTGTGTGTGGTGTGTGTGTGTGTGTGTGTACTTTCCACGATGCACTGCTCTGTCCCCATGACGCTTTGGTGTTGGGACGTGTTGTCCTGGTGTCAGGTGATGAGGGACCTGCAGACGTCAGACAATAAAATGCTCACCGCCGCAGGGTTCTCCAGGGAACTGCCGTTCCCCGGACCGGGTACAGAAGAAACCCGCAGAGTGAGTGTTTTAAGACCATTGGGTCTGCTGTGTGAATTTGCTGCTTGATGATGACTGTGTTTTATGGGTGTCACCTTGCAGTCACCCAAGCTGGACTCTATCAGTGAAGACGGCTCGTTGCCGTGGGTTACTGCAGAGCTCAGAGAAATGTGAGTATGACACAAGCCTCTTCCTCATGGCTGCCCTGCAGACCCAATGGCAGGCGAGGGGAAGAGGAAATCCCACACACCCAAAAGTAATGAAACTGACAATCAGGTAAACAGTTTTGTGGCTTAAATATTTCAATACATATCTAAGTTAACTGCAAAAAACAATTAAATAATAAAATATATTTATTTAGTCATAATATTTAATATTTTCTCGATTTAGTGTATACAAAAAATGTTTAATTGTGGAAAAAATAATACATATTTTTAGAGACAAAAAAATGAAAATGTGTTTTTAATTTATATTTAAAAAAAAAAGTCACATTAAGTAAAAATTGAGAGAACAAGTAGTATAAATATTATTATTTTGTTGAAATTTACGCTGTGGTTATATGCAATATTTTATTAAAAGTATGTTATTAGAATATTAATTTAGATTTAAATATTTAAAAATTTGCATAATTTATATGTATTATATAAATGTGTATATATATGTGTAATAAAAAAATAAATAAATAATATAAAAAATAGAAAAGTATTAAAAAACAAAAAAAAACAAAGTGGATATATATTATGTAATTTAAAATGTATATTTCAAATATTTAATAATTAGATTAAATAAAAATTATTGATTGATGTAGTTAAAATTATTGAATATAGTATGGTTTGTTGTTATCTTTTATCTATAAAACATTGTTGTGTTTTACTTTTTCTGTTTGTTGATAATATTTAATTATATTTAAAAAATCTATCTTCTATTCTATATACACACACACCAACAACACACAGGGATATATGGTATTGTATCAATTTAATAATATTGACTTTAAACCATAGTTACAAAATTATTTAAAACACCTTAACATTACACATTGAATTTTGAATTCATATTCAGGTACCATGATATTTACATTGTTCTCATTGTACTCGCTGTTAATGTCCTTAAAAAAAACATGAATTTCCATGGTATATGTCCATAACGATATTATCCTGGTCCATTTCATAAATAATGGCTTGGTAATATGTACTCTAAGTCTGCTACTGTCGATCCAGGAAGTGTTTTATATCTTGAGAGCACTGATCCTGAGTCTGTCGTATGGTCCGTGGGTTTAGTTTCAGGGACCGACCGGCGGCACCGGGATTTCATGCGTGGCCGTGTGTTGGGCCCCTGGCGGCTTTGGCCTTGTTGACCCCTGTTCCGTCACCATCAAATAATGCCTCATCACAGAAATGGGCATGAATGCTTTTTTCGTTTCATATTTGGGCAAACAGACATTTTCTCACATTTCCAAGATTACCTGTTCAATAAAGTTTTCCTGTGTCATCTGTATATTTATGCTCTCGCATATCTTTATTATACAATATTTGCGGTTATATTCCTTACTTTCCGGGGTAACAAATGGTTAAATGTCCAAAAAAAACAATTTCACATGAACAGTCATACAAATAAGTTTGCAGATTAATGAAAGCACAATTTTATTGACCTATTGATATATCACACAATTTAAACCTGTGGAGATTTCCAGAAAAACCTGTTTGTAGCCGATGCTAGCTTATTTCTTCAAGTACACTTTTTAACCAGTATATTCATGCAAATACAAAGTTTGCATTATTTCTTTTTTGATTCGTGCTTCGATTCAAAAAAATAACTATGAAAAGCAGCAAAAGCATTTTTTCTTCATTTTGAAGAACCAACAGTAATGTGTTCGAGGCTTCGCAACCATTTGATCGGATTTTAAGGCATACTTTTTATAAATTAATAAAAATACATCACGTTTTGACGCTGGAAAAAATCCAGCACCACTGAAGAAGCTCTCATACCGAGAGCTATAGAGTAATTTTGTACATTAATGATTAAAGACATTCAAAAATATTATGCAGAAGTTACAATTACGAACTAAACAGCTGATTAGAAACTTGGATTAAACTAATGAAAAGGTTTGACGTTAAAATGTGTTTTCTGTGTATAGCACAAGTAAAGTTGCTCCATTGTTCGATTTTAGCAGCTCTAGAAAGTCCGTGATGAAGCTGCGGTCGTAAGAGTTCGGCACAATCTGAATATACGGACGGCTGAAATGAAATGTCCACGGTAGAAAGTTACAGTAATACTTTAGCAACAGCAGTAATAAAGCTCCAGACGGGGTGCAAAATGTTATATCTGTCAGGTAGGTACATACAGTATTTACAGGTCAAGGCACGTCTCTGGAATAATGGATCAGGATGAACCATCTTTGATAACGGGTGGTATTGGTTGTTTGTCTCCTTGTGTCACGGTAAATGTCATTCCAAACTGCTGTTTGGTTGATGGTTCGTTACTACAAAGATAAGAAAGAGGCATTATTCTTTCGTAAACACTTTTTCAACGTATAAGATGAAGTATTAGAACTTCAAAGTAATTGCCTATTGGTTCCACACGTTACCAATAATTCCTCATTATGACATAAGATTTTTGGGGGGCATCGGCTGGAATGAAATGCGGTTAAGGTAAGTAAATGAATGCTGCAGTTGTTGTTACACCAAATAAATCAACTTTAGCCCGTTTCAATGTACATAAGTGGTCCTGGCAGGGCCACTGTCTGCAGAGTTTAGCTCCAACCCTAATCAACACAGATAAACACGGTCTTCCAGAATCATTAGAAAAGCTACAGGCAGGTGTGTTGATTAGGGGGTTGCCGAGCTAATAACTATGCAGAGGACAGTGCCATCCAGGACCGAGTTGCACAGCCTGATGTACATTGTAAATCATAAATGTCATGGAAACAACTGTTGGAATGTTGTTCCAGTATCGAGGCAGTTTATTTATCTTCCTGGTGTGATTCATCTCAGCTATGTGCATGTGCTGGGAGCGGAGGGCGTGAATGTGGATGGACTAAAATGATTGTAGGCGTTATTCAAAGCAAAAAAAAACGTTTAAGTAATCGTTCTGTACGAAAATCTGATTGGCACTAAGTCTCCTATGGAACTCTGTTTCCGCCTCAAAAGTAAAAAAGAAATAAAGTAATTGCTAGCTATATGTCCCCAATTGCGACTTTATACCTCACAATGTAATCGTTTCTTTGTACCCCCATGTATATTAAATCCTGTCTGAAATTTTTAAGTCATGTTTCACTCAAAAAGTACACATACAGAAGTACTTGTGAGTACAGTTTTCATGTTAACTTGACTTTGTCACTTGTGTTCACTTTTACTTTACCCTGTTCTGGGATTTAGCCAAAAAAAAAAAGGAAAAAAGAAAAAGGGGGAAGTGGCCAAAATTTTTGAGCTTTTTTGGCCACTTTGCTTTCCAGCTCCTTCATGTCCACTCCACAAGTTTGCGCCGGCAGGGTGGCACTGCGGTTTGTCATAGGATTGTATGTGGTAAGGGGCGATGTGGCCTCATCATCAGACAGCGGAGAGTTCCAGTCATCTCCGTTGGTGTCTCCACCTCCCTGACAGCTGAGAATTTGGGGTCCTCTTCTATAAGCATCTTCTTCGCAGGATACTGAGAAGTGTTGCCCTGGCTAGCGGAGACGGATGGAGGCACTTGTGCAGGGGGTTGAGTGGCTTTAGTTTGAACAGGTGGTTTGGACTGGGGCTGGATATTTGGGGGGAGGTCCCTGGGGCCTTGGGAGGAAAGCTAGGTGGTTTAGGGTTTGGGGGAAACGAGGGGGCCATTGGTGATAGGTGGAGGTGCGGAGGTAGGGAGGGTTTGGCAGGTTTTGGAGCAGTTAACCAGGGTGGCTTGGGGCAGAGAGCCATTTGGTGATTGGAATAGGTAAGGTTTAGAAGGTAGAGGGGCAGGTTTTATAGGGGTAGCAGGAGCCGGGTGACTTGGTGGGGGGGGCAGTTGATAATTGGAGCAGGTGTAGCAGGTAAGAAGGTTTTTAGCAGGTGGAGGGACACTTTTCACAGGTGGAGCAGGAGCGGGGTGACTTGGTGGGGGAACTGGAGGTTCCTCCCTCAGAGTCCCAGTTGGCAAATTCAGGAGGTGGTGGAATGAAGACCAAGCCTTCTCCAATTTTCCACATCTCTAACAGGGACACCCAGACCACTAACAGAGTTGTTCATGGGGCTTTGTAGAGGGGTTGAGCTTATCTCTGGCTTTGAGTAGGACAGAGTTGTTGTGAACATCGACTTTAGTTTGATAGCGAGCGAGTGAGTGGGTTGCGTGTTTGTGTTCGACTTTAATGGTGCATTGGGACTGTCCTGGTTGTTGGCTCTCGAGGAATTACAGTGAAGGAGTTGGTTTTTTCTACACTAGGTTGGATCACAGAAGTCCCACGGCTCTGTTGAATTGCTGTTCTGTTGGGACAGAACAGTTCTGGGCTTTTCATCTTTCCTTTGCAGCCATCAGCAAGGCGAAAGGTGAGATGGAGGTCTCTTTCTTTACTGAGCTGTCTGCGCCCCGTGTGTTTTAGATGTCGGTGGTTCAAGATAGGGCTGTACTTGCGAGGCCTGCCCAGGGGACTCAACTGGGGTCATCACCTGCCTAACATCAGGTATCCTTTTCTCTATTTTGGTGTGAAACTTTGATTGGTGCTGGTACCTCAGTGGGGATGTTTTGTGGTGTTACAGGCTCAAGGATTGATTTTGGGCTCTACCTTGGCTTGTTCACTTGGAGCTTGTTGCCATGTCTGGCTGGTCATCCTTTAACTGATTGGCTGAACTGTTTCCGACGGGCGGGGTTTGGTTGGTGGCACCCCTGGTGGGAAAGATTCAGCATTTTTCCCACTATTCCCATTGACTACACCACAACTGTGTTTCCAGCAGGAATCTTCCAGCAGCAGAATGGACTGGACTTTTTTTTCCCTATCTGTCTGTCCACCAAGTAGGTGTGCTCTTCTGCACGCTGTAGAGTTTTGCTGTGTTCTGAGGGTTTTGAAGCTAGATGGTTGTTTGGTTGGAAGCAACAAGTGGCACAGGAGTTTGGGACTGGATGTCCAGATTAGGTATGGAGTTCACTCGGACGGGTTTTTGAGGTTCTGCCTTTCTGAGCTTTTTTCGAGAACAGGTGATGTTTTAACAGGAGGTGGTGGTGGGTTGAACTTGGGGCATTCTGGGACATCTTGGACATCCAGGCTATGGAGGGAACCTCTGAGGCTGGAAGTTTCAGATGGAGGTTTTGGAGGAGGCATTGGAGGAGGTTTTGCAAGGGAGGCCAGGTCCAAATCTGCACTGTAATTGGAACTGGTAAGTGATGGTGGTTTTTGGGGGTGCCACTGGAGGGGGATGCAGTCTTGCACAATCTAAAGAAGGGTCCATTTCACCAAAGAACTGTGGTGGGGGAGGGATGAATGAAGGAGGAGGTGGGGCTAAAGATGATGGAGGGGGTGGAGGAGCGGAGCTCGGTGGAGGAGGTATAAGTATTTCCCCCTGGAGTAGGTCAGGAACAGAAAGCATCCTTCCATTTAGGAGGTTTGTAGTACTTCCTATAAAAAGACAATGTGAAAATCAACCACAAGTTCATTAAAACATGCACCCTCAGCATGCTGAAAAACATAATTTTTCTGATCCCATATTTACGTTCTATTGTTTCCTGATCAAAGACAAGAAGTTAATAACTATTCCCGGTCATCATGTTTGTTGAGTTCTGTGTTGTGAACTCACCTGTACCGTTTATCTTGGGCTCACTGAAGGGTGGAAGAACCGGTACCATGGGAGTTGGAAACTGCATAGCCGTGCGCATTTCTCAGATGACTGGGATTTAAAGAGAAGCATGTGTGAGCTACATCTTGATTAAAGGAGTCAGTTAGAAGGCAAGGGAGTCTACAGTAATAACACACCTTTTATTGCAGGAGCCACTGAGTCAGAGTTTGAATTTCTAGCACCAAACCAACCAGTTTCAGAGAGCTTATGACGATCAAAAAATGTGGATCCCCTTCTCTCGACTTAGTGCTTTTTTTTTTCTTGTCTTTATTTCTCTGACAAATGCTTAAAACCGTTTAGAAACTGCAGGACCCATCTTGATTTCATACTCACACGTGGGCATGAATAGGGTGAAATAATGTTTCCAGATGTGTTTCTGTAAATCAGGTGAGACCTATTCTGGACACTCCTCACTAAAACCCCATAATGTGAATGATTGTTAGGGAAGCATTCAGGTTGCTACAACAAAGGCACTGAATGTGATTTCTCTACAAAATTGAGCACAACTTGTGTCTGATAAAAAAAGTCTAATTCAGAAAGTACTTTGATAATCTTTCCTTGTAGATAACTTCAGTTGGATTACTATAAAATAACTCGTCTTTCATTCCCCTGTCCTTTCAGTTCACTGACATGCAAAAGGGACACACCCCTAAAACGTGTTTTTTGAGTTTCAAGTTTTGCTGTCTTTATGGGATCATCTCCCCAGAAAAATAACACAAACTTGACCAAACCTTCAGGTGTGGACCTCCTCACAAAGAAAAAACTCTACAGTGACCTAACATCATACATAAACATTGTGAAAGTTGTGTTTTATAATCAGTGGTACAGTTGGTCTACATTTACATGTTTTCCAGATGCTGTTATCCAAAGCAACTTGCGTGCAAATGGGAGTGGTGTTTGTTCATGCGAAAAGTCCCTGCTGTGGTTACTTATTGGCCAAATGAACCCATCTAGAGGGTTTTCACCTGTATTATAGTCCAGAAAGTGAACACACTGATTTTTCCTTTCTCTTTGGAGTGTTATAAGCTGTTTGTGCATAGATAAACTGAAAGTCTCAAAAACTAATGTCTCAAACCCAAAGAGATATTCTTTATAAAAGTTTTTTAAGACTTGTCCATGGCCTCTTAAAATGCCTCGTCTAAACGCCCCCCACATGTCTACGTCACTATGTGGGAAGATTTGCATAACGCCGCCCAGATGATCACGCAAAGAAAGGAGGAGTAACTTTTATTCTCACTGTAGTATTGTTGTTGCCGCCATGTTGTGGAGACGCTGTGTGTTTTGTTTTTTTAGTTGTGATAGTTTGTTTAGTTTTTTTAGAGTTGATGATGAGGATGTTATTCGTTTCTTGATGTGTTGTGTTGTTGTGTGTGAGGAAATACATCAACTTCACAACGTCACATGTGGTTGCTGCAAGCCCGCTGGCCGCTCCTTCATCGAATCTGCCGGCTAACACCGTTCTCAAGCCCGCACGCTTGAGGTATTCAGCCAATCACAGTGCACTGGATAGCCCGACCAATCAGTGGCACACCTTGCTTTTCAGAAGAATGAGCTTTGTAAAAAGTCGTTTGCGTTTCAGAAAGGTGGGGCATAGAGGAGAACAATAATGTAAATTATGTGGAACCTTAAGCCGCATAAACACGTTGCATTACACCAAATACACAACATAATGTTCTTTTTAGCAATGTCATATGACCCTTTTAACTCTAAAGGTTTAATACTAACCCTAAATATGAGCCATAATAATAGTAACACTTGCCGTAGCAAACAACCAATACTTAGCTCAAACACAGGATGTGTGTAAATCTGCCTGATCTGTTCTGTACACAAACAAAAATTGTATTCAAAACAGCATCTTCAGGTTTGGATAACTCAGCCAGAACGAACCTGCATCTATATGACGTCTAACCTCAGCACGGAACAACCGAGGAACACGTGAATCATCACTATCCTGATCTCATGAAGTGAACGAAAGAATCGCTCAGTGTCTAAAAAACATGTTCAGACTGTCGATTACCGACACCCAAAGGGAGCATGTTTGCTGTGATGTAGGCATCACCAGTGCGTGATACGAACCCTAAACTGATGATGATGAGTGTGTGTGTGTGCGTGCACTGTGTTCTGTCAGAGTCAAAGTGTGTTTATATACTAAGGGTGTGTTTATCCTGAAGCTAAAAGTGTGGTCTTTTAGCAATGTGTGTACTGGACGATTTCAGCACATTTCTCTCAAGACTTCTATTATCTATTAAATAATTAAATTAGACAAAATGTACAGTGGCGTGCACCACAAAATGCATTCAGATTGTGTGTCCATAATTGATGTATACTTGCATGGTACTTGCATGGTACTCCAAGGTACTTAAAACTATCATGGTATTACCATAGTAAATTAAATAAATTAAGTACATTACTACTATACATGTACAAAAACAACTTGGTAATACTATATTTTTTTAGTGACCTCAACACTAAAAACTTTACAAAAAAGCATTTTGGTACAGTGATAATTTACAAACGTGAACCATGGTTTTACCCTGTTTTTTGGAAATGTACCATGGTTTTAGCCTGTTTTTAGGACATTTTCACCAGTAAAAACCATCACTGCATTGTACCAGGTAGCTTGAATCCAATAGTGTTACCATAGTACATGTCCAAAAACCATGGTAATCCTATCGTATAATTTTTTGTAAGTGACCCAGAAAACTGTTTGAATGCTATTTTCTATTTAAGTTAGAAACCATATCATGGGTGAAGTCTGGTGATCGGCGTGTTTGGGACGTACCATGAAGTGTTTGACGGTTGGACGCGAGCGCACTTTGGCGGTTCCAGACTCCGGGATGGCAGCCGAGTTAAACACCAGCTCCATGTTGTCTGAAAAACAAAGATATGTTATTTACCTAGTTAACAGGGTAACTAGCAGTCTGCGTGGTGCATGCAGTGTCACTGCTCAAGACCATGTGACCACCAAAACAGCAGAACAACAGGTTCATAAGCATCGTGATGTCTTCATGACAAGTCAAAGGTCAGTGTCTGGTTCGTCTTATCACACATTCTTGAAAAGCCAAAAATAACTTTTACTGAACACAAACTCCCATTAATTTTTCAAAAAGGAGTCTTGTGAATCAGGATTTGAACTCAAGACCTTTGTGTTCCATGCATATGATCCATCAACAGTCTCATAATCTGTTTAGTTATCTGTGTTGGCTCATTAGCGACTTTAAACGCGGTAATGATGTAATTACCAAAGATTCTGCCGCCCTGACTGTCAATCATTACAAACAGGAAGAAGTTTTGACCTGCATTATGACAGCGACGGCGTGTGTTTTTAAAGTACTGATCTTTCCTTCACAAAAAATAAAAATAAGAATGAATGTGTATTTCATATGTTAGCTTTATGAAAATCCGAATAGTACAGTACTTTTTTTAAATATACTATTTGTACCAAAACTGATGTACCATGATATTTACATGACAAACCAGAAGACAAACATGTTATTACCATTGTTTTACAACCCCAAAACCAATGGTAGTACCATGGTAAATGTCCAAAAACATGGTACTACAGTGGTACATGTTCAAAATACAATGGTACTACCATTTTTGTACATGGTATCACTATTGTACATATCCAAAACCACTGTATTTTAACGTACATGTCCCAAAACGTCGGATACTATCATGCTAATACGCCCCCAAAACATGGTACTATAATGGTTATATATCCAGTAACATGGTATTATCCATGGTATATGCTCCAAATGAACATGGAATTACCATGGATATACGTCCAAAAAAACATGGTACTATCATGGTATACATCCAAAAAGTGGTTAGCCTAAACATGGGTAATATACGTCCAAAAAACATGGTGGTAATACCAAAAGAACATGGTATTACTATGATATACGTACAAAAACATGGTACTATCATGGTATACGTCCAAAAACATGGTGGTATGTCCAAAGGAACATGGTATTACTATGATATACGTCCAAAAACATGGTACTATCATGGTATACGTCCAAAAAACATGGTGGTAATACCAAAAGAACATGGTATTACTATGATATACGTCCAAAAACATGGTACTATCATGGTATACGTCCAAAAAACATGGTGGTATATGTCCTAAGGAACATGGTCCCTTACGAAAATTGACCATGATTTTATATTGTAGTAAAATGTAGTAACCATGTTGTTTTTTGGCGTATTGATTACCATTTTATAAAGAACAGTTTTTACTACAAATACCATGGTTAAACTATGGTTAGGGTAGCAAACCATGGTTAATTTGTGGTTGACATGGTTTAACTACTGGTAACCATGTTTTTATTTTTTTGGTTTAATTTGTAGTAAAACCATGGTTAATTTTCGTAAGTATATTACCATGATATACGCCCAGAAACATGGTACTATCATGGTAATATGTCCAAATAACACAGTCGTAGTTTTCTGTCAGTGTAACCGGACACCGTCCACGGACCTCCGAATCAAAAACAGATTATTTGTTTACGGTTTTGCGGGTTTTCTGTCAGAAAACAAATTTGCTCCTAAATTGATTTCAAAAACAAACTAATCCAGAGTCTGTTGTGAAGGTTATTCGTGTCCTGAATAAAAAGTGTTGACGTGTGACGCGCTCACGTGCACGCGCGCTCCCTGACAGGTGCAAAGGTCGCGCGAGGAACACATTAAACTGATATCAGATCTATTTAAAAACTCTACACCAGAGTGAATCTCTCTTAACCCATGCCCCCCTGATTTCCACATTGGTGTCGAACAGATTTGGATTCTTCCGACCCAGGAAATTGAACGATCCTTTCTTCATGGTTGTAACGAAAGTGATTTCATCCGCAGAGACTGAGATCAGCGTGATTTCATGATTTCAGTTGTTTCAGCAGCAGCTGACTGTGAGCTCGAGACCGGCACTGATTCAGAGAAACACTGAGGAGGAGGAAAATATCCCCCGCACCCTGAACCGGCCCGTGACCCCGCCCACTCAGACAGGTGAACACACACACACACACACACACACACACACACACACACACACACACACACACACACGCCCTCACCCAAATATTTGCTGTCATGGTGAACTTGAGTCTCATTCAGGAATTATGGGCCACATTTACAGTGCTAATGTTTGTATAAATCTTTACAGTAATTAATAAACTGATTTAAAAAGAGTCCTCCAAAAGGGTTTTTTAAGCATAACTTATATTATGAATTTATATATAATCATTTTAGTGATGTATATATATATTTATGTATCATTGATTTAATGTAATATATTATATTTCATCTATATTAACCTGATTGTACATAAGTATCTGAATTTATATGTTTTTGGTATATAATAAATAGACAATTAAATAATATATATGTAAAACTTCATAAATATTATGTCATATTTAGCATTAAATAGCAAATTTAAAATGAATAATAATTAATTTTATTTCAGGTATATTTGTCAGGGACAATACACATCAATAATTCATAAATGTACAATGTGCCAGAACGTAATAAATAAATGCTCCAAACTACATATAACATTTATGCTATACCTAATAAAAAAATATATTTTTTAGCATCCACTTAAAAATAATGCATAATAATGACTAATTTAATAATTTATAAAATACAATAGGTTTTTAGAGATAATAAATGAGTTAAACTGTCAAGTATATAAGTTATAAAAATTAATTATATATTATTTGTTAAGTTATATATCACATTAAGTCATTTATTATCAAAAGCTTTATAAATTCAGCAAATTTGCGT
>NC_056593.1:1273400-1318400 GCF_018340385.1 Cyprinus carpio
TCCAGAGCGGAAAAGAACAGCAGGGAGTGACGTCAGTGGTAATTGGACGGGACACCCTCACCCTGTCCTGCACGCTGTATTTCAGTGTGTGTTTGCACGGGGAAGCGGTTTCTCCCTGAAGCTCCGGCACTGCAGCGGCATCATGGGAAACTCGCCCGGCATGTCAGTGAAAGAGCTGAGCGCCTGTCATTCCCATAAATGGTACCGCAAGTTCATGACCGAGTGTCCGTCCGGTCAGCTCACCTTCTACGAGTTCAAGAAGTTCTTCGGCCTGAAGAATCTGTCCGAAACATCCAACGAGTACGTCAAGACCATGTTCAAGACCTTCGACATTAACGACGTAAGACAATCTGTTATCATTTATTATTTACTGTTTTTACTACATGTTAATATTATTCTTGGTGTATATTAACGTCATTCTCATTTAAAGGGACAGTTCCCTCAAATCATTTACTCTCCCTGAAGTTGTTCCAAACCTGTATGAGTTTCTTTCTTCGGTTCAACATTAAAGAAGATATTTTGAAGAACGTTGGTAACCAAACAATTGACGGTAGCCATTGACTTCTATAGTATGGCAAAAAAATACTATAGAAGTCAATGGCTACCGTCAACTTTTTGGTTAAACATTCTTTAAATCTTTATATCTTCTTTTGAGTTCAACAGAAAACAGAAACTCATTCAGGTTTGGAACAACATTAGGGAGAGCAAAATTAAAAATATTTTAATATATCACTTTAAGTCATGTAGTTTTGTGTCCAAAAAAGTCATTAAATATTTGAGCAGAAGTTGCAGAGAGGTGATTGTTAGGGCAAATTTGGATTGTTTTGGATTGTTATCAGGTTGAATTGTTGATAATCAGTCCTCATGAAATAAGGACATTTTATTAAGTATAAACCTGATTCTTCAACGTACCCCAAACATATAACATAACATAACAACATATTTAGAGAGATGTGAGGGTTGAATTCTTTGGGCAGCGTTCGCCTCACTTCTCTTCTGCTTTGGTTCAGCTGAGGATTGTGGGTAAGGAGATCTGTGTTAATACAGTAAACTCAGATCAAACAGCAAGGTCAGAGATCTTTCACTAAGACCCATCAGAGCCTGTAATCTGGTTAACTCAGGAGTTTATACACTGACCGCTCTACTTTATTTCTGATCATGGCTTTCATTCACGTCACGACACTTTCCATGGAAAATACAAGAGCGTCTACAATATCAGCATCACAGATTAATATCTGTATTACAGCATTATTGCTCAGAGTGCCATAAAAACCTGTCTTTAAAAGCCAAGAGACCTTATTCCTGCAGGCTGTTTCATCATGTGTGAATTATTCATGTGCATTTTGATTTTAAATTGAAAATAAAGTCAGACTGTTTGTACAAAAATTAAATAAATAAATAAAATAAGTAGGTGATTTGTATGACTATTATTTGTTTATAAATCCTTACCTGTTAACTGTCAGCATCCTGCTATGCTTGGTGCTCTTTTCCCCTCATAACCTACTTTAGCATAAATCACATATTTAATTAGATATCATTCAAAACCTTAAACACTCAAAATTGATCTTGAGGAAGTCATTTTGAAATCAGACATTACATTAGGATGGAAATATCATTGTAAATCCTTTTAGTGAGCTCCTCTCCCAGTGGTGGTGTCAAATGTCTTATTACAAAATTTAGTACAATATTTTATAATCAAAATGTTTTCTTAATGAAACACTGACAGAAATGTATAAAGTTGTGACAGGAAAATGCATCCCAAACTAAACTAAATCTCACAGGATTTTGACAATTTTTGTGATATCAACTTCAAATTTGGAACATAACCTCACTAGACATGTGGTTTTGATTTTATCTTGATACATTTTTGATTCCAAAATATTTTATAAAATACTTATTTTATATAAAAAGATTTTTTTAGTACAGTATATTTTCTTATTTTCAGTAAACTTAAAGGTGACATATGAAAATCTGACTTTTTGCTATAATCAGGTCCCCGGTGCATCTACCAGCCCAGTAAATGTGAAAAAGATGAACACGGTAACTTTGTTTTGGTAAGCCTTTTTCTGCAAGCATCTGAAAAAACGTGGCAAATGGATCTCATTATAAAATTACCACCCCTTAATCTGCACGTGTACTAGTTCTTACGCCATGGCAAAAGTTCAAGCAAAGCATGCTAACTGTTACATCGTTATCTGCACAGACGAGCACCGAAGACTATTTAGAGTCCCAGCCTCAGAGGAGACAACAGAGCAGAGGATTTATTGATTTATTTACTGTATATTGCTGCTGCCACACAGATCTAATATAAACATGTGATTTATTTCCCACCTGCTTACCTTCACAGGCATAACAGACTGTTTTTGTAACTCGTGTTTTTAACATAAACTTTTGTGTATTTAACAAATTAAGCACAATAAGACATGAAGAGAACTTAGTTTAGTGCTCACATGCTGTGTGACAGATGCTTTCTGTGTGTGTGCTTCAGATGTGTGCCCTCAGAAAACACTATATCAGTAGTTTAAACTAATATTGCTTTAAAACACATGATTTCAGCACAATAATCAGAATGATAATCAAACATGATAATTAGAACCAAACAGATGTTTTTTTTTTTAGGTTTTTTTTATTAATTGTTTTATCAGAGTATCTGATGTAAGAGCTGTAAAGGAACAGCCCTATTCTGAAAAAGGGGGTGGGGAGCAGGAGCTCATTTGCATTTAAAGAGACAGGCACAAAAAACAGCGTTTCTGCTAACTCTCAAAATAGGCATTTTCATAATGATATAATGTATGATCTGTGGAGTATTTTGAGCTGAAACTTCACAGACACATTCTGGGGACACTAGAGACTTATATTACATCTTGTAGAAAGGGGCATAATATGTCACCAAGGAATGAATGAATTAATTACATACAGACAGACAGACAGATAGATAGATAGGCAAACTTCAACCTAATGATTTATAGAAGATGTTCAGTGTCAAAATCTTGTCCGGAAGAGCAAGAATCATTGGATGACACGAAAAGACTCTATTTACATTAAGTCTTATTATCCCCTCCAAAAATGAATCAATTGTCATTTAAAATCTTTGCTAATCTTTGCCACTATCCTTCAAACCACTGGGTTTTACACATTTATTGGCAAGAATTTTTAAATAATATAAAATATAATAATATTTGATGATATTTTTCTTTTATATATTTTAATAAGTACAGGTCAGAATTTTGACATTTTATTTTCACAAAAGTTATTTGAAGCCTTAAACGGTAAAAGACACTTTACTTGAATTTAGTTTGAAGTGGACATTGGAAACGGATCATAACTGTTGCCAGTATTATAATTTGATATGTTTTATTATGTCGTCAGGATGGCTGCATTGATTTCATGGAGTACGTGGCTGCTCTGAGTTGGTTTCTGAAGGGTGGCGTTCAGCAGAAGCTGCGCTGGTACTTCAAACTGTTCGACGTGGACGGCAGCGGCTGCATCGACCGCGAGGAGCTGCTGCTCATCTTCAAGGTATCTGATGAATTCAGCGGCATGTGTGTTTCTCTTTAGTGCCACCTGCTGGAGTCACAGAATCCACACTTAACTGTGCATAGCTCACCCAAAAATGAAAACCGTCAACATTTCTCACCCTCAGGTTGTTCCTTCTGTTGAACATAAAAGATGATAATTTGAAGAATGTTGGGAATCAAACAGTTGATGGTAGCCATTGGCTTCTATAGTATTTTTCTCCATACTATGGAAGTCGATGTCTACCGTCGACTGTTTGGTTCACAACATTCTTCAAAACATCTTCTTACAGGTTTGGAACAACTTGAAGATGAGAAATGATGACCTGAAGGAGGAGTTTCATTTTTGGGTGAACTGTCTCTTTAAATCAGTGGCACCTTTGTTTTTCTTCAGCGCCACCTACTGGTCAGTCTTATTCCACAGAACTCACTTTTGTCTTTCGTTGTTGATGTTTTTTGCCTCCAGGCCATTGAAGCCATTAACGGAGTAGACCAGGAGTTTTCTGCTGAGGAATTGACTGACATGGTGTTCAACAAGATTGATGTTAACGGAGATGGTAATCTGTCTATGTATGCTATTTAAATATGCAAATGAAGTGATGTGATTTACATATGTGCCTGTGTGTGTGTGTTCAGGTGAGCTGTCTCTGGATGAGTTCATCGAGGGCATCCAGGCGGACGAGGGTTCTGTCGGTGATGTTTGACCCAGAGTCTGGATCTGACTCATATCGTCAGTAATATCTACACTGACATGGGCTCTGAGCAGGCAGCTCAACTGACCCCAGACCAGCCCGAGATCAGGGTGCCAAACCAGAGGAAGATGAGGAGCGTTTCTCAACTCTAAAACTGTTGATTCAGCATTGACTTAAGAGCTTTAAACCCTCAGCGCATCAGATACTGACAGCATTAATAGTGTTCACCTGCATTTCAAAAGCCTGATTATTCCCTGTAATCACAGAATAACTGAGACTAGAGCAAACGCTTTATTTAAGTGCACTTATGCATGTTTTATTAATGACATTAAAACCTGAGGTTTGAACAAAACCTGTAAAATGCAGTGTTTCTTCAGCCCTGTGAATGTACAGTATGTCAGGCAAATAATGTGTGCTGCAAGAACTCGCTTTTAATATTATTCAGTATTATTATTGTAGATATGAAGTATTGTAGTGTGCATTTGTAATGTTACTGTAATTTTACACAAAATAAAATATGAAACGTGTTCTTTGTATACAGAATAATAACTGTAACCAACCTCCATATATATTTTGACATGATCTATTAAGGGTTAATCATAATCATCAAACTTTGCGCATAAATAAACACTGAAGCAGTGGCACAACACCGCTGTACTTCCCACAAGCATTTCACCATAATATAAACCTAACATTAATAAAACTGATTTATGGTATATTTTATGTTATAGATATAACATAAATCATTCAGTTTTAACATAAATCAGTGATTCAAATTCCTGTATTTACTTGAAGCGCGAAAACAAAACGATTCAGACTTGCTTGCGTCACACGCGTGACTAAATCTGATTGGTTCTGGCGCATCAAGCCAGAACCAATCAGATTTCTTTTTTTTTTAATATAACGTTTTCAAATCGTGAACATGTTTAGTAAATTGAATTTCAATGGAGGAACACAAATCACTCAGGTTTCATTAAAATAGCTCAGGTTTTGTTTCGAAGATGAACGCTAGTCATAAAAGGTTTGGAACAAGGAGAGTGAGTAATTGTTGACAGAGTTTAGAAATGTAATTTTGTACAAAGTAATACTTTAAATAGAAAATTAAGTGCTATATGAATATTTGTACCCAGCTTCTTCAAACGTTAAGTTAAAGTCATGTTTACAGTCATGTGTAGGCTATCATATACAAAATACAATGAAAAGTTTTTTTGAATGTTTCACCACAGACTATAGACAAGTCAGAACATTATAAACTTTATAGTATAAAGTAACCTATAATAAAGTGTCCTTATAGTTTATTATTCACTATTAGAGCGCCACCCTCTGGCTGAATCACGCGAACACACTGAATAAAGCTTTTCCAGCAGCGCGTCTGCATGTGTTCAGCGATTATTAATGAGAAATCATAAAGATAGAATTGCGACCCAGAGAAATATTTGGGTTTGTATTGAGATGACTGCAGATTTTTGAGATGACTGCAGGTATATTTTTCATGTGGGCAAACCGACTCTTCATTTCACTGCAAGCATTTTTGGGGAAGATATTGAAAAGATCTCATTCAGAATGTTTCTGCTCTGTTCGCAGAACTCAGATGTGAAGTTGATGTGAAGTCATCCTAAATAACGAGAACGGTTTTGTGTCGAGATCACTAATGGCAAGGAGCTGCTACTGCATTTATATATATTTATTAAAAATCATTTTAAGAGTTTGTATCTGCTTCTTATCATCAGAACAATTAAAGAAGAATCTTCCGTATTTCATTTCTGGTTTAAAGAAGGAAAATGAATGGACGCAGCAAGTTTAATTTCAATAAGCACAAAATCACTTAGGTCAGCTCTCTATCAGTGCTTTCAGTGCTTTTCTTTCGATTTTGATGTTTGTGTTGCTGTGAAAATGGCGTCAGGTAAGAATTAAATTGGGTGCAAATATGCCGTTTCCTCGATTTATGAATTATTTATGAAACATATGAAAACATATGAAATATTTATGAGCCAGTAGTAGACAGTTGTTAACTTCATTTAGTGTACTGAATGATATTTCACTGCGCTCTTACATTTGTCTTTAATCGTGGCACTGAACTCCAGGAAGAAACTAAACTTCTGCGTGAAGTTTAGTTTATTAGTCTGTGATTCTTTACACTCATCTTTGTTGATTTGTGCCAAAAGCCTGTTTATTAAAATTATATGTAGGCTATAGATCATTGCAGTACCTATGAGCTGAAGTTTAATTTTAACACACTGATCTGAGGATGAGGAAAATCATAATTTCAAATTTGTTGGTCTGTGTACTCAGTTCATTTAGTAATTGCAAACATTGTGAAGTCACAGCTTTTTCAGTGCACAAATGCTGCTTAATAATTTATAATGGATAAACCATATATTCTCTCCCTCTCTCTCTGTGTGTATGATTTTTGTTCTCTAGGAGCAGCAGCTAGACGTAGTCCAGATCATGATCGTCCTAACAGTAAGTTAATTAAATCACTGGCAGTGATATTAAGTGTATTATTATTCTATTAAGATGTGTCAAACATTTATGTGTTGTAATATTGTGTTGTAACAGTTAAAGTATAGTTCCCAAAATATGAAAATAATGATTAGTCCCAATAGGTCAAGATTTAATTTTTAATTTGTAGTGTTAAAAAAAAAAAACTGTGAATGTGAATTACTCACGTGTGTTTTATTGACAAAGTTGCTTGTGTTTAAATGTCTTGTTGTGAGAGAGACAGAATGTGATGTAGATCAGTGGTTTTTCAAACTGTTTGATGATTAGTAAGAACCCCAAATATAATAATACCCTTGCAGGAGAAATAATTCTCTTCCTAAATGATCAAATCAGCTATATTTTTACATGCATAGAAAAACCAACATTTGCTGTGTGAGAAAATATTAGGCATCATATTATAAGTATAAATACAGGTGCTGGTCATATAATTAGAATATCATCAAAAAGTTGATTTATTTCACTAATTCCATTCAAAAAGTGAAACTTGTATATTATATTCATTCATTACACACAGACTGATATATTTCAAATGTTTTATTTCTTTTAATTTTGATGATTATAACTGACAACTAAGAAAATTCCAAATTCAGTATCTCAGAAAATTTGAATATTCCTTAAGACCAATACAAAGAAATGATTTTTAGAAATCTTGGCCAAATGAAAAGTATGAACACGAAAAGTATGAGCATGTAGAGCACTCAATACTTAGTTGGGGCTCCTTTTGTCTGAATTACTGCAGCAGTGCGGCGTGGCATGGAGTCGATCAGTCTGTGGCACTGCTCAGGTGTTATGAGAGCCCAGGTTGCTCTGATAGTGACCTTCAGCTCTTCTGCATTCTTGGGTCTGGCATATCGCATCTTCCTCTTCACAATACCCCACAGATTTTCTATGGGGTTAAGGTCAGGCGAGTTTTGCTGGCCAATTAAGAACAGGGATACCATGGTCATAAACCAGGTACTGGTAGCTTTGGCACTGTGTGCAGGTGCCAAGTTCTTTTGGAAAATGAAATCTGCATCTCCATAAAGTTGGTCAGCAGCAGGAAGCATGAAGTGCTCTAAAACTTTCTGGTATACAGCTGCGTTGACCTTGGACCTCAGAAAACACAGTGGACCAACACCAGGAGATGACATGGCACCGCAAACCATCACTGACTGTGGAAACTTTACACTGGACCTCAAGCAACGTGGATTGTGTGCCTCTCCTCTCTTCCTCCAGACTCTGGGACCCTGATTTCCAAAGGAAATGCAAAATTTACTTTCATAAGAGAACATAACTTTGGAGCACTCAGCAGCAGTCCAGTCCTTTTTATCTTTAGCCCAGGCGAGACACTTCTGACACTGTCTGTTGTTCAAGAGTGGCTTGACACAAGGAATGCGACAGCTGAAACCCATGTCTTGCATACGTCTGTGCGTAGTGGTTCTTGAAGAACTGACTCCAGCTGCAGTCCACTCTTTGTGAATCTCCCCCACATTTTTGAATGGGTTTTGTTTCACAATCCTCCCCAGGGTGCGGTTATCCCTATTGCTTGTAAACTTTTTTCTATCACATCTTTTCCTTCCCTTCGCCTCTCTATTAATGTGCTTGGACACAGAGCTCTGTGAACAGCCAGCCTCTTTTGCAGTGACCTTTTTTGTGTCTTGCCCTCCTTGTGCAAGGTGTCAATGGTCGTCTTTTGGACAACTGTCAAGTCAGCAGTCTTCCCCATGATTGTGTAGCCTACAGAACTAGACTGAGAGACCATTTAAAGGCTTTGCAGGTGTTTTGAGTTAATTAACTGATTAGAGTGTGGCACCAGGTGTCTTCAATATTGAACCTTTTCACAATATTCAAATTTTCTGAGATACTGAATTTGGGATTTTCCTTGGTTGTCAGTTATAATCATCAAAATTAAAAGAATAAAACATTTTGAAATATATCAGTCTGTGTGTAATGAATGAATATAATATACAAGTTTCACTTTTTGAATGGAATTAGTGGAATAAATCAACTTTTTGATGATATTCTAATTATATGACAAGCATCTGTATATATATATATATTATATATATATATATATATATATATATATATATATATATATACAATACATCAACAATTCTCTAACTCCCTCTCTAATTAAACATGGGAGAAAATATGGTTCTTAAAAAAAGGCATCCACATCCATCTTACAAATGTTCCCATGTAAATGATTTAGAATAGTGAGGAATTGAACAGGAAAACACAACAGAATCTCAGATTCTCACAAATGGAGCAGAAACACTACACAGCTCAGACTGATCTGAAATCTCAGGTACACAAAGGTTAGCTGAAACACACTACACAGCTTTATCTGAACACTACAGGCAAGGCAACACACACAACACAGAAAACAACAGAGCTGGGACCAGAAGATGGTAGTGTCTCTCAAAGAGCAAAGCCTCTGTCTCTCACTCGACTGTGTTCTCTGGGTTCCTCTGTACTCCACTTCATGAGCTGGGATGGGAATCAGGTGGCAGTCAAGCAGGTGTCACAGGTATGGAAAGTTGTATGTGTTTCATATGTGGAATTACACAAAAATTATCAAATGTACACTTTATACGGTTGCATATTCCCCTTTAAATTTCTGACTGAAGTGTTAATGTTAATTCCCTGTCTTTGCTCCTCCTCTTCTTTTTCTCTGCATGGGAGAGGAATGTAAATGGGTGAAATCACATGTACTGTAGTAACACAGATGTTTTATCTTGCCAGATTAAATGAAGAGCGAATCAGCAGTTGATGTCCATGTATTTATTTCACCAACAACACAACACAGACAACAGCAGTTAGACAGCAGGAGAAGAAAGAGCAACACAGAAGAACACACACAGAAGAATCAGGATCAGGTTCAGTTGTTGAAGCTTTTAGTTGTCAGGATGTTGCAGGCTGTTCCGTTCAATTGGCTTCCCTCTTCCCAACTGTAATTGCATGTATATATGTTGATGTGAATATATTGGCTGTGCACTGAAATAAACTAGATTAACACACTACAGACATATTTGAGCTTTGTCAGCAGCACTGAGCAGAGGTTTATCACTGTATCAGACAATCCACATTAGATTAAACAACAATAGCAAGCAAGGAAAATAATGAGTTATATAATAAATGATTAAATACATGAACAAAGATTATATGATTCAATGATTAACATTGTTCTTAAAGATCCACACACACAGAGGTTGCTATTAAGAATCATTAGATCCTGCATCAGCATCTCAGGATTCATCCACTGGAGCGAGAGATTTTACAGTTCATGTGTGTAAAAGTGTGTAAAAGTGTGTAAAAGTGGGCAAACGCACCTCACATTCCCTGACTCTGACAACCACATTTTGCTGTAAGTTTGATCGCATAATTGCTGTTAATAGTGTTAATCGTCTGTTTGTTTACGTCTTTTATTGATTTTTCTGAACATTTCTGCCGTATACACATAAACTGACAGTCATCACTGATAAGCTACTACTAAATATTGTAGAAACTTAATTTTCTGTAAAGTTGCTTTGCAATGATTTGTATCGTAAAAAGCACTATACAAATAAACTTGAATTGAATTGCATTGAATTGACTCTCAGCACTGGGGCGCAGCAGGGCTTATATACCAACAACTGCATTTCCAAACATCCCTCTGTAAAGCTCCTAAATGTTTCAAATGATTTTGCAGATGTCCTGAATGAGTCTACATACAGACTGGAGGAGGATCGTCTGGTGTCCCGGGGCAGATCTAACAACCTGAAGCTGAACACTTAAAGACTGTGGATTTCAGGAGATCCTCCACAACACACCGTGTGCAGAAAGAGCAATCAAAGTAAGTCCAGGACACTTTACCTGTCCATTGCATCTTCCAGCAGGAGGGACATTCAGGACTAACTAAGACAACAAGACACTGTCCCTTCTGAAGACATGAGATATACAGACCACTGAAGCCAAACTTACTCTGTACATCCGTACTGATGTTATTTATTTCTTCATCTTGTTTGTATTCTTCCTCTCTCTTCTCTTTCTTTTAGCTCTTCTTCATACTGTATTCTCTGATCTTCATTCTCTCTCTTCATCTTCTCATACTGCATTCTCTGATCATCTTATCATTCATTTATCTTCCGTCATATTTGGCTTCTTATTTTTCAACTTGAGTCTGATTTTTTTCTTTCATTTTCTTTTATAAATACCATTCTCTCTTTAATGGAGATCAGTGCCTCATCAAACATCTCATCATTGAAATTCATCTCTTCTATAATAATTATCAGATGAGAAACTTGTGTATTATCTTGTGTTTCTGTGTTGTTAAAAGCCAGAAAGCATTTTTACTGTTCTCAACAATTTATTATTATTTATTTTTTTCAGTTTGTCTCCTCTAAAGAAGCAAAAAATGCCAAATCTGCTGCTTTCAGATCATCTAGTGTAGAGAACAATTCTGAAATCTGCTGCTTCTGTCTAAAGTGTATCTGAATCCGAATCTGAGAATGACAACAACTGATTAAATCTGCTTTCAGCTGTAGAATAAGCTGATCTAGATCCTAAATGCTGCTTGAGTAGTTGATGATCATAAACCAGTGAAATATTTTCTAAGTAATATAGCAGCCATATAAACTGTTGAAAAGCGAAGTATAGTGTGATAAAAGCTTTGTCCACTTCCTAATACTACATTTTTGGCAAATTAATTTTAAAATAAGTTGGTTTTTTTTTTTTCTTGTTTTTTTTTTGTGTTGTGAATCTGGGGTTTTTGTGTATCAAGCTGAACAGTTGTTTGTTTTTTCTTCTCTCTGTCTTTACTGTTGTTTCTGTTTCTGCGATTCCTCTCGTTCTCTCTTCAGCTCTTCTAGCATCTTTTTCTCTTTGTCATGATTCTGTCTTTCTTCTTCCATCTTCATCTTCATTGTCCTTATCTGTTCTTCATAATTCAACTTAAGTTGTTGTCTTTCTCTTTCTCGTTTAAGAGTCTCAAAACATTCATCATATGCTTCCTGTTGTTTCTTTCTCCTGATTCTCTCCTCCTCTTCATCTCTTCTTTGTCTTTCTTTTCGTTCCCGTGTTTTATATTGCTCTTCCATCTCGTCAAATTCCTCTTCTCTTCTCTTTCTCTCTTTGTTACGCTTCCGTCGTTCTTCCTCCATTATTTCCTGTTCTCTCATTCTCCATTTCTCCTCCTCTTCTTCTCTTCTTTGTCTTTCCTGTTGCATCTGTTTCACCCATTCCTCTCGTTCTTTCTTCAGCTCCTCTCGTATCTTCATCTCTTGTTCTTCTCTTTCTTTAATGTCTCTTTTATATCGTTCTTCTCTCTCAATAAATTCTTCTTCTCTTCTCTTTCTCTCTTTCTCGTGATTCTGTTGTTCTTCCTCTATCTTCATACTCATTCTCTTTATTTCTTCTTCATGATTCATTATCAGTTCTTCTTTTTCTCTCTTCACTTGCTCCACTTTCTCCATCAGTATGTTCTTCTGTTGTTCTTGTATTTCTCTCTCCATCTCTCTGAACATCTTACATGAGTAGTAACTCTCTCCGTTCTCTTTCACCATGTTGTCTATCTTCTGCAGTAGATCAGTCACCTGTGTTCGGTCTTCAGTCTCTTTATTATTGAACACATGGAATCTGTTTCCACACGCTTCAATCAGCTTCATCAAAGGAGATCCAGGTTTTCCCAAAAACTGTTCAATGGTTTTGTTCTTCAGATCGTCTCCTCTGGTGAAGAGCACCATAGTGTACATTAATGAGTTTTCACCGAATGTCTCTTGGATAATCTTCACTGATGTTTCCTCTTCTTGAGTGAATCGTTGTCCTAAATTGAGCACGATGATGAACACATGTGGTCCAGGCAGGATCATTGGGATGCAGTTGCTGATTTCTCTCTGGGTTTCTTCATTACTGAGTTCAGTATCAAACAGTCCTGGAGTGTCGATCACAGTGATGTGTCTGCCGTTGATTTCAGCTTTCTCTCGATGACACACTTCAGTAACAGACTCTTGAGATGTTTCAGCTTTAAACATGACTCTTCCTAAGATGGTGTTTCCTGTTGAACTCTTCCCAACTCCAGTTTTTCCCAGCAGCACAATCCTCAGATCATCTTCTCTGTCTCTTGAATCTAAAGATAGATTAAAAAAAAAAAACAATACATTAAATTTCAAATGGAGACTGTGTAGACTTCAGCAATCATGAAAAGTGATTAATCAATGCATGTTTTCTGATCATTACCTTGTGACTGAAACCACGTCTCTAATGAATGGACTCTCTTGTTCATTTCTTCTAATTTTTGTAGTTTTTCCATCTGTGCCTCCATCAATGTCTCTGTGGAGAAACAAACACCACTGTTTTCCTCAACCATCTGCTCCAGTTTCTCCATCAGCACAGACACTTGTGTGTTCAGGTCGATGAAATGATGTCGTCCTCCAGATCTCTCAATGAGAGACTGTGTTTCTTCATTGAGTTCTGCTGTCTGATGCTCTGAATTCTGCTTTATGAAGATCATGATGTGTTTGTTGACTCTTGAGCTGAATATCCTCTGGATCTCCTCTATTTCTGCTCTGTCTTCCTTATTAAGTGGAGCATCAGGAATGATGAGGATGAACACATGAACTCCAGGATGACAGAGAGACACACAGCGGTGAGTCTGACGCATCGCTTCATCCTCTGAGAGCTGAGTGTTGAACAGAGCTGGAAGCTCCACCAGACTGATCAGACGTCCATCAAGCTCCACGTCTCTCCTCACACACTCTGAGCTCAGCTCTGATCTTCTCTCGCTCTGCTTCAGGATCAGGTTTGATATGAAGGATTTCAATTCTCTGTTACTCCCACACACAAGCAGATTCAGCTTCACACCCTCTGGATCTGTGTCAAAGAAATAAACTAGTGTGATTTGAACTTAAGTTAGATTAATGCTGCATTCACATCATGTCAGAATTACTGTAATCATGACTGCACTGTAATTTACTAGTTTCCCACTAGTAAACAACCTTTCATATCCTGAACACATACTCATGTGGAAACATCAAAGATAAAAACTCTCACCCGCCCACCGATTCTTCATCACTGCATGTTTAGCACCATCCACCGATTCTGCATCACTGCCTGTTTAGCCCCTCCTACCGGTTCTACATCACTGCATGTTTAGCACCACCCACCGATTCACGAGTTCACCCTTACATCTAATCTGATAGCAAATAGTAAGCATATTTTGGCGTGCTGTCCTGGGGGAGGGCTCCGAGCCCGGAATATAGCCCAAATCCAAAGAACTCCCCCTATCCCTAATGTGGGATAAAAATAGATTAGGATTGAGGAGTTGGGGTGGAGGAGGGATGCCAGAAAACTGTTGCAAGACAGAGGTAGGCAGGCTGCACGTATATACATTTTGTGCTAGTTAAGATGGTTAGCTAAACGAGTTGCACCTGTGTCAAATTGGTTGATTATCTGATCGTGCTCCTTCCAAACCTTGTTAATAAAACATAATTTCATGAGTTCACCCTTACATCTAATCTGATAGCACATAGTAAGCATATTTTGGCGTGCTGTCCTAGGGGAGGGCTCCGAGCCCGAAATATAGCCCGAACCCAAAGAACTCCCCAAAAGAAGCTTAAAGGCATGGGACAGCAGCCAGAGAGCAACATATTTAGTTGCACCCCAAAATATGCATGCTGTAAAGAGAAAAGGTTCAGAGAGACCGGGAGAGCCCGTGCAGTGCTCGACGGGAGCTGCGGCTCGCAGCTTCGGAGTGGCGAGCCCTACATGGCGCTATTAAAGGAGAACGATGGCAGATATCAAATGAGGGACTCTTGCTGCATCCGAAGGGAGCTGCGGCTCTGCTGCACCGGAAGGAAGAGTCTCTCTTGCAGCTGAATATGAGACGCGGTTTGACGCATCGGATGGAGGGCTCTCACTACAACCGAAAGGAGCATGTGGCTCTGCTGCACCGGGAGGGAGAGCCCTGTCCGGTGCTGAATGAGCAAGTAGACGCGACTGATGGAGGGACTCTCGCTGCGTCCGAAGTGAGCTGTGGCTCTGCTGCACCGGAAGGGAGAGTCCCTCTTGCGGCTGAGTACGAGGCGCAGTTTGACACATCTGATGGAGGGCTCTCACTGCGACCGAAGGGAGCCGAGGATCTGCTGCACCGGAAGGGAGATCCCCCATCAACTACTGAGTATGCATCGTAACTCAAAACGACAGACTGTGGATTAACCCTGCGACCGAAGGGAGATGACAGTTCAGCTGCACCGGAAGGGGAGCCCTGTCCAATGCTGATTAAGCCAAGAAGCCACTGTGACTGAAGGGAGCCGACAACTCTGCTGCACCGGGAGGGAGATCCTCGTGCACCGCTGAGTACGCAGCGTAACTCAGAATGACAGTGTGACGAGTGGGGAGGGGCCGAGAGCCATGGGAACGAGTCGAGGCTGATGGAGTGATTGGAGACCGGTCTCGAGTCCCACGGAGGAGATCCGGAAGGATAAAAGAGGAATTACGACAGAAGAGGAGGAGAGAGGACCGGGCCTGGGGTTTATTTTGGGTTTTGGTTTTGTTTGTGTGCAGCAGTCATCTGTGAGGGGCTTTCGCGCTGTTTTGTGTTTATTTTGTAATTAAAGTTTAATTTAAATGTTCGCCGTTTTCCACCTCCTTCTTCCCGTGACTATGTAGGTTTTTATATCGTTACACTGGTGCCAAAACCCGGGAGGAAGGAGGGACGCGCTGCCGAAGATCCCTCGCCGCTGTGGTGAATCCGCGGTGCCATTGAGCATGGCGGAGCAGTCAAAATCTCTGCACAGGGTACCATTCGATCCATACCGCTCGTACCCTAGATGCCATGTTCTTGTTGGCTTTTTTTCGGTTTTCTGAGATGCTCAGAAATTGCAAAAACCTCTAAATTCAACCCCAAACTCCACCCGACAATCTCTGATTTGTCCATACTTGATAGCGAAACTATCTCTTATTTCATTAAACAAAGTAAGACAGACCAAGAAAGGAAAGGACACTACATATACATTTTTAATCTCCCTCCTCCAATTCAACCTTATCAGGCTCTCTTTTCTTATGTTCAATTCAGGATCGCTCAATCTAAATCCGCACTGGACCCTCCCTTCGTCGACGACTCTAACCATCCTGTTACATGTTTTTGGTTCCAAAAACACTTAAAACTTATCCTTGCTCAATCAGGCTTACCCGCAGAAAATATTTCCATTGTGTCATTGGTCATCAGATGCTTTTAAAAGTTACATCAGGTATGATCAACGGCACATAAAGGCAGCCCATGTAGCCCTGATCAGTTAAAAAAATATATATATATTTTTTGTGTTTTTGGTTGATGTTTGACGTTTTTTTTTTTCAAATAGAAAGAGAGGGATGAATGGTGGGTTTAGTTCGGAGATGGGTGCTGGGGCGAGTCGAGCATCTGGGAGGGGGGCCATGGAGACGCGAACCAACGCCCTTGGTAAAATCCCCCAAAACCGACGGATGGGGCTGCGTCGGTAAACAGTTGAATGTCATCGGGGAGAGAAACCAGATCGATGTAGAAAAAGGTTAAACCATTCCATTGTTTAAGGAAGGTAATCCATAAACTGAGTTTGTTAAGACTTGCCTGATTTATGATAATTTGATCATCTAAGGCATGCACGGAAGATGCGAGTGCGAGGAGATGAGAGATGAAGGGGCGGCCTTGTGGGATTATGTGCATTGTGATGTTAAGATGACCGAGCAAGAAAAGGAGATCACGTTTGGAACAACTTTGGCACTCTGCCAAGGAAGAAACCACTAAGATTATTCTATCGATTTTTTTCCTTTGGCAGAGACGCCTGGAATTTGACTGAATCCAGGTTAATGCCCAAGAATTCGATGAATTGGGTTGGTCCCAAAGACTTGGCGATGAGGATTCCCAGCTCTGCGAAAATCCTTTGAACAGTTGTGATATTTTCAGCTGGGATGGCATCGGGAGGAGATACGATAAGAAAGTCGTCAAGCAGGTGGATTAGGTGAGGAATTGAATAGTTATTAGACAGATTCAGCAGATTGCTTCTGATAACATGTCGAAAATTTTTGGGCTACTTTTGCATCCGAAGGTTAGGCGTACGGAGACATAAAACCTCCCCAAATAAATGCCATGAATCTGGGTGGATAGGCATCACTTTGAAGGGAAAAGTGATGTCTACCAGAGCCAGCCACGCACCGCGACCTAAGTTTTTTATCATGGTGATCGCTTGATCTATATCATGGTAGCGCAGAGAATATTCCTCAAGGGGTGTGAGGCTATTTATGCTGGAAAATAGGGAATTACATGTTTCCGTAGACCTGTTGGGTTGCCGACGACTGAGAAAGATTATCTCCTGAAATCCGATATTTGATTGGTAGTTGCAGAACGTGGGACATAGCTAGTAGATTTGACTTGCATCGGTTCTGGGCCGGGTATCATAGCGGGATTAATTTGAGGGCATGAGATGGTCGAGTGAGCTACTGACCTGCAGACTGTGCATGATATATTGCAACAACTAAAAAATACTCAGTTGTGGAAATCAGAGTCTAGTGCAGCCCAATAGAGGCACTGATTATACTGAGCAACACGAACCGCACATTTGGCAAAAAAATAACTTGTGGTACATAGAGAATTGGGTTCCCCCATAAGACAGCGTGAGTTCCGCGACTATTGATGGATAATCATTAAGTTCACACCATCTATGGGGAAAAGCTGAGCAAAGTATCTCCGTGTAGCAGCCGAATGCAATAGTGAATTCAGAACATGAAGGGGCCGGGATGAATTGGGAGTTTAATTTTTTAATGTTAAAGGGGAATATCTGAGATCTATTTGTCGGTAAGAATCGGCAGGAGGTAGCAGAGAGAGGAGAGAGGAGAGATCAACATACGCACCTGCAAGAATTTGAGATTTGATGGTACTAGGCACAGGAGGTGGTTCCAGAGCGGCAGCATTCGGTGGAGAGGTATAGGTAGAGGGGTCGCTGTGAATAGAGTATACTGAGGTTTCGTTTGGGTAGAAGAACTGGAAGCAAGATAAGGAGGGGCTGTAACCGCTTGCGGAGGCAGCCTCACACACGGATTAGCCCCTGGTGCTTGGGGAGCCCTGTAGGAAGAGGAAGATGGATAGGAAGAGAAAGATGAAATGAGGGAGGGGCCTTAACCGTTGCGGAGGCATCCTCACGCAACGATTAACCCCTGGTGCTTGGGGAATCACGTAGGAGGAATAAGAGAAAGATGGAAATGAGGAAGGATGTCAGCATGCTTGTGTTGCTGGCTGAAGATGCCCTACTTGGGCATCTGCAGCGGGGGCTGCTGGCCACTGATGGGGAAAAGAAGTGAAAGGGTAAAAGTAAGGTGGCTGAGCTTGAGCAGCTAGCAGAGGCAGCATCAGGCTAGCATCTACAGCCGGAGGTAGAGTGGAAAGGATAGGAGATTGGGAAGTCATGCCAGTGGGCGCTGTTGCATGCGGCGTGGCAGCTGAAGGTGCTGCAGTGATTGGTTGAAACAGGGGAGGCAGTGCAGTGGGAGGAGCTGCCGAATCTGGGGCGTGGCCCAGGCTTGCTGATGGCTTGCTACGTCCTGACACTCGAGGGGAGCCGGAACTTGATCTGGAAGAAGATGATGTTAATGAGACATGATGATGTTTAGTCTTGTGGGCTTTGGTTACCTTTTTGGAGGTAGGTGAATTTGCATTTTCCAGAGTGCTGTAAAGATCATACAGTTGAGCTTTGCTCATTTTTGAGAAAACTTAACTTCGGAATTTGACAGCGCTTGTCTCAATCCAGCAACGGTCCATTTCCCAATGGGAGGGATGGTGAAGCTGAGGCATTAGATGATGTTGGGGATTGTAAATGGCTGTCTCGATGGTGGAGGTGAACGGAGACTTTGCGGCTTAGGTGTGCGCGGAGCAGGCATTGTGAGTGTCCACCCGCATGCTGAGGCCTGGGGCTCGGTGGTGGATCCAGGCCAAGGAGGAAGCGCCTTAGAGCCGGCAGAGGTTGGTGCCTTTGAACCGGTGGCTTGCGGTGGAGCGTCCAGCTCATTATCTGATGGGAAGAGCTCGAGTTCAGACATTTGGCTGACGAATGGATGCCGGAAAACGCTTTTAACCGGTGGCTTGCGGTGGAGCGTCCAGCTCATTATATGATGGGATGGTTAGCTAAACAAAGTTGCACCTGTGCCAAATTGGTTGATTATCTGATCGTGCTCCTCCTGAACCTTGTTAATAAAAACATAATTTAGTGCATGTAGTGTAAATAATGGAGTGGCGAACACAGACTATGCAGAAAACAAAACGATACAGATGCTCCGAAGACAACAAGATCCTGTGCAGTGCCAAACTGTCTTTACATCACCTTCCTTCTGATCCCAACATTAGGAAAGACTAAAGAGTGGATTAACTTTACTTTTACTTAAGATCCAGACCATGTCAGTAAGAGCTTGGTCCTTTATTTACTTCATTTTACACCGGATTCATTTACAAACAAGGCAGGATTTTCAAAAAGACTGAAAATAAAGCATGATGCTGTGTGACTATATTGGATCTGACAGTAATGTTGCACCACAAAAGTGTGAGGAACTGTTTTTATTATGTGCTCACTATTGCTTTGTCTGTTATTACAGATCGTTTGATATGAACTGAGTATTAATGTGTTTTTTTTGACCTAAATCACAGCAGTGTCCATCTGTGAAGGCTGTAGGCTGTCAAACACACGCAACTGTAAGCCAATCACAGCAGTGGGTGTTTACTTCTGAGTCTACTATCCTCCACATCTATTCAAACAGAGCATTCTGATGAGGGGGTCAAAACAGGACAGAAAATAGCCTATTACTTCTGAATTATGGTGTTTTTGATGTACAAATCTTGATAACATTATAAGTTGACCTCAGATAACAGTACAAAATAAAAAACAAAGGCAGTTCACGACCTCTTTAAAGGACAAAAAAATCATTCAAACGCATATTCTTAGAAGTAATATCCTGAGGAAAAAAAAAAAAACTTTGACAAACCTCCTTCATCACTTGCTGTTTTTGTGCTCTCTTTGAGTTCAGAATCCTCATCTTCTTCTCTGTCTGAAGCTTCAGATCTGCTCAGATCTTCATCCACTGATGATCCATCACCTCCATCCTCATACATGTTACAGAGGAGAAATTCTTCATGTTCTTTCTTGAGTATCTCTTCTGTTCTTCTGAACAACTTAGAGCGCCATCTAGTGTTTACTGTATCAAACTGTAGATGTCCTCCTCCACACTCCTTTATTAAATCATGAATAGCATTATTTGTGTTCTTATAAGACAGATACATGAGTCCGTGTGTCTCTTCATCAGTAGTCAGCACTATAGTGTGTTTCATGGCCTGCTCACTGAAGAGGTTCAGCACAGTTTTCACTCTGTGTCTGTCGTTCTCTCTGAAGTCATTATACTGCATTACGAGAACGATCACATGAGGTCCTGGAGCAGACAGAGACACACACTTCTCTCACTGTCTGTGTGATCTGATGCTGTGAGAGATTCTGCTGGAGCAGGTGAGGAGGGTTTATAACTGTGATGTGTCTCTCCTCCATCTCTTCACTGATTCTCACACTGTGCTGCTGTGAATAAGATGAAGCTTCACTGTGAAACGCTTCTGTTCCAAGTATAATGTTTGCCACTCGGCTGTTTTTCTGATCCATTCTTTCCCAGCAGCACAATCCTCAGATCACTCACTGAAAAAGAGCACACACACACACACACACACACACACACACACACACACATTGGGTTTATACTGTATAAACTGTATATACCCCTCAACACAACCCTCACAGAATATGTTCTCCAATGTACAAATGCACACACACACAACACACAATTAGCCTGTATATACTGTATATCCCTAATTTTCCAGTTGTTTCCTGGTGTGTTCTTGTTGCTGTTTACTGTTGGTTTGTTTATTTGTATGTTTGTTAATGTTACTTTTATTCTCCTGAGATTCTCTGGTGTTTTTCTAGTGGAGTTTTTGTTTATCTTTTTGTAAATAAACGGCTGCAACTAGACCCACCTCTCCTGTTCCTTTATATAATAAGAAGAGGATTTATTCATCTTAATTTGGAATAACATGAATGTAGCATGCTAATTAGCATTAAAACTGTGTTGAAATATATATTAGTCTGTTGTAATATCGGGGTGATGTGGATCAATGAGGTCGTGTGTTATTTTGTTATTTATAATGCATGATTTTGTTTTTAGACAGTTTTTATCAGTAATCACTCTTTGAGTTTCATGAAGTGATTTCCCAGCATTTTTTTTAAAACTGACCATTTTTGCAAATGTGATATTTATTTCACAAAATTTAATGAGAAGTTAATATTGTGGTATATATTAGACATGATATTGTCTGATTTTGCAAAATTGTGTAAAGACAAATATTAGCTATAAAGCCACACAAGAACTGTTGTGTGTCTCTGATAAAACACAACAGGTGTTTGACTTGAAGCAGCTCTGCAGACCGTTCTGTGTGTGACATCAAAGAAACCGCGAGAGCGATTAGACAGCATTTTGACATTTTTGATTTGATGTCAAACAAATCTTTTTTTTTTTGTTTTTTTTTGTTTTTTGATGTCAAATTTGTTGCTGTTTTGCTTTTTTGTTAAAGCATGGGTTGTGAGTTATACATCAGTTGTGTTGTGTTGCTGTGTGAGATCACTACCCTGCTGGGGTTGTGGAGATGGGTAGGGGGTAATTTTTTTTTTTTTTTTTTTTTTTTTTTTCTTCGTCAACACACTTTCATTCAGTAGGTTTAATTTCTATATAATGGTTCATTATGCACGTGAGGGTTAGCTGAGGGAGAGGCTCAAAGCAGTTTAATGGTTATGAGGAATAAGAGCTAGATGATCGATACAGCATTTAACTGCAGAGCCTAGGTTTGTGCCAGGCATCTGTGTTTACCCACCACATATTGTAAGAGGTTTAACTAAAATAAATGCGGTGAAAAAGATGCAGAGGCTCCGTAGTAATTAAGTTTTCATTATCTGCACTTTTGTTGTTTCTAACTAAAAGATTCCCCAGAAAGAGGTATTCAGTCAGCGAGGGTGAAGCAAACACCCGCATTTCAGCGATGACTCATCTGAACACCTCTGATTGGTCATTGCATTCATTAACTCAACAGAATCGTGTGTGATTGGTTTATAATGCGCAGCGCTGTACAAACTCGTCTGTCTCTGGCTCAGCTCCAGCTGATGATATGACGCACTGAACGATTTAATCACGCTGGTGTGATTGTATCAAATATAGAACACATTATTCGGCTATTTTTTTTTTCTTTTGGAAGCTGCATTCACAATCCACCTGACTCAAGATTCTGAGGGGCACGTGCCTCCTCACTTTGAATGGGCAGGACGCCGCTGTCATCAATAGGCTACTTCATGAATATTAGAGGAAATGTTGCTGCATATATTTGCATCTAATTTGATTCTTACCTGAACTTGATGCCATTTCAACGCCAAAATATGGAAGATGCGTTTCCTCTTTAATGGTTTCTGATGAGTTGAATAAGCAGATATACTCGTAAATGCAGCAGCAGCTCCTCTGAACAATGAGTTTAGGTGCGACAGGACTCTGAGTCCAGGGCTTTTATAGTTCTGTGGGGTGGGGGGTGGGCTTTAACTTTCGTTTTCCGTTTTCGTTTCCGGTCTCTTTCAGCAGAGAGGGGAGGGTGGAATTCACCTCAATATCCACAATTCTGGGATGAAAGTTGTTCATTTTATTCAGATCAGCCCGAAAAAAATAAATATATAACTTTTTTTTTTTTCGACTGCTGTTATTAAAAAAAATAATTAAATCTGGAATCTGGACACAATTTAGATTTAAACATTATTGTTTTCATATATTATGCATCAAAAATTATTTATGTGAATTTTATGATGAATCTTTTTTATATTGGTTAATTTCACATACTGTACATTAAAGTAAAAGGTGTTAAAACCATGTTTTAAGGATTTAAGATTTAGATTTTTTTTGTAACAAAAAAAAATCTAATTATACAATTATATTTGCTAAAAGTGTCAAGCTAATTCAGAAGTAACACATTTGTAATTGCTGTTCTTTCTCTTTTTTCCTTATTTTTTTCCTTACTCTTGACTAATGACACCAACTAGTTATACCAATATCAATATCACATTTCAAACGAATAAAACCGGTGTTTGACACTTTCTCTATTCTCTGTTTTTAGTTGGATTTTTTTTTTTTTTTTTTTTTTTTTTTGTGTGTGATATTATGCCAACATTTCAGATATTTAACCCATGCTTGCCCTTAGATCGGAGTAAGGCTATGCGCCTTTTATACAAAACCACATGTCCTTTCATTAGGAAAATTAAATATACCACGAAACAAAACTGAAACATTTTAATCAGGACAGCTGCTGGTTTCCAGAACAATCGTGTAGTGATTATTGTCTATAAATAATTATTTATGTTTATAAATATATAAAAGGCTAGGCTCGAACGGCATCCAGAGGCATGGTCGCGATCTAACATTTTCCAGTTAACCTATTATTCCTCTAATATAATGTTTGGATAATAATATAATATATAATACTAATAATAATGGATGCTTTAAGGAAAATGTATAGCCTATATAAGTAATAGGGTTAACATAAAAATATTTTTTTTTTTCATAGCTAATTAAAAAAAAAAATATGCGAAATATATCTGACTTAATTAAGATAACGGATTTAAAACAGAAGTGTGGCAGCGGTTAATAAGTTCACGGAAAGAAAAGGATGACAACGCGCATTCTGTATGTTTGCTTTATTTTACAAGAGCACAAATCTTCTGTTTTTATTGTGAGTGTGCACAAATGAAACTAAACACTTTTGCACAAAGGTTTTTTTATTTTTATTTGTTTTATGTCTCAGCTGTTTCGATCGCGCCGGAGCCTGGCGCACACTTATTCCAGCAATTCAAACTTACTTCGCAGTCTGTTCATTATCAAAATAAAATAGTCAACTAAACATATAAAAGGTTACACTAGTCAGTTTAAATAGACCGTAGTATACCGGTTCACTTCTGTTATGCCAAGGACGTTACTGCTCATATAAGAAGATGATCTTTTCTGTCTATATGCGAATGCGTGTAAAGTACAATCCTAGTTTACATTATAAATAATAGTTTAACATTCAAATACATTGCGAATATGGAAACATTTGGATTTGTGCCGAATGAGACGTGAGCAATAACCTCCAAATAAATCTAGCCAAACCCGCGCTCGCTCCTTCCTCGTCTGCACGCACCTTCTGTCAAGATCTAATGCACTGTATGCCAGATTTTTAAAAACAAATAGGCCTACCGGAACGCAAAAATTCACCCTGACAATTTCCAGAACAGAATCCGGCAGGATCAAATTAAGTACTGGTCATAATAATCACATAAAAAGATTTAATGTGAGCAACAGTGTTTTGCTGCAGCAGCGCCGATGGAAGCGATTCACACAGCCACACGCGCGCCACGGTTACGTTTTAATCATCTTCATTTTATTTTAAATGCCATGATTTTCAGTACAAACATGACAAAGCAAACATTGCAATTGTGCCTTTTAAAATACAACAACGAGATTAAACCACAAAACCATTTAAAGAGGCGCGTTCAGCGGTCTCTGTGCGGGATAGAAAACAGTCAACAAAGTAAAATGACCTCAGACGTATGGCGCGCTGCTCTCAGCCAAGTCATTTTATCAAATGATCATAAAGTCACACGTCTATTCATTTTATAATCCTGCTACTAGCATTTTAGTCAGACTTACGAACCCCTTTAATTCAAGTGAGAAAAGTGCGTTTGTTGTGTGTTGTAGTGACTTTGTGTCAAGTGTGTTGTGTGTGTGTGTGTGTGGTGTGTGTGCTTTTGCACATCCTGTCATGCCTGTGACTGCGTGCCTACAATAGACGCATTTTGCAGCATTAAGGTTAAGGATTAATCGATTAAGTGATCGTTAATTTAAACGACGATCGATCATGGAAATGATCGAAAATTGACATCCCTAGTTTTGACTTAAAGTTACTTCTGTCTGGAGCATCACCATTTTTTTTAAATGGAATTTTATTAGAAAAAAAATCATATAAAAGGAACAAAATGTGCAATAATCTTCCAGCTGGTACAGCGTCTGTCTGTGTAAAGTCACAATGAAAAAAAAAAAAAGTCAAACTCTCAATTCACTTGTAAACTAGCCTATCGGTAGCCTAGCTTGTAAAAGTTTATTTATAAAAATTTGCAGTTTCATTTATGTTAAAAATGACTTTCTAAACAGTCAGTGTAATTTCTCAATATGTAGAAAGTATATATTGTTAAATGTAGTATTTGTGATGGGTTCTCAAGCAGGAGCAGCTTGTTTAGTGAGGAACACATTTAATGGTGAACAATAATTCTTTACAAACAGAACAATAACTGAAAAATCTGTTTTTATTGTTAAATGGTTTGTTAAATGTATTATTTGGTTACTGTTCAGAACCTCAGTGATAAAAGACTGACAGCATCACACAATCTGTTAATGAGGAATTTTATTTATTTTTTTGTGTTAATAGACATCATAAAATAACTGAATATGTGAAAATACAGCATGATTTCAGAATAATGTTCAGATGAACATGTTACAAATAATTCAGTGAAAACAAAACTCAAAGTAAATAAGAACTCCCTGTTTAACTCTCTCTAAACTGTTAGTTATGATAGATAAGTATCATTGTGATCAGTCTCAGATCGAATCCCAAATCAGAAATATTAGATCCAACCCCAGATGCTGGATAATGTGAGAAAATATCTGTTTTGTCTGATACTCAAATCCCGTTAACATGTTAGCAGAAACTCTTATTAATCTCTGTTACATAGCAGAAAGAAAGCAGGAGAGCTTAGTTGCATGTTTAGCAGTTGTCATAAATGTGTTAAATATTGCAGCTTGGATGCTTTCATTATGATTTATAGCATATTTTCATTTCAAGCATTCAAAAACAAAGCTTGCCTCTTTCCAGCTGTAATCACTAATATTTGTGATAATAATATTGGCTGTGCACTGAAGTAACTCTCAGTATAGACACATGTTTTATCTGTCAGCGGCACTGAGTGAAGTTTTGACACTGTACTGAACAATCACTGTTAGATTAAACAACAATAGCAAGCACTGCAAAAGCAAGGAAAATAATAAGAAATATAATAAATGACTAAATGGTTCAAATATGATAATTGATTATATGATTAAATTGAATAATAAAGGTGAACAAAGGTTATATGATTAAATGAATATATATGTGCATGTTGGGTTGCTCTTGAAGCTACACACACACAGGTTGCTAGTAAAAATCTTTAGATCTTGCATCAGCGTCTCCTCAGCTCTACTTTTAATACAATCATTCCTGAACTCTGAGCTCAACTTTGACAACATTTGCTCTTATTAACTGATCTGACTGAATATGCTTAATTAACAGAGAAAATAAAGGATAAACATCCATCTTAAAACAGCATAAGAAATGGATGAAGATGTACAGATTACACATTAAATGAATTTTCAGTTCTTTCTTTGTGCATTTTTGAGTTGTAGTTTCTTTCTTTTCTGTCTTTTTTTTTGACTTAAGGTCTGCTGTAATTCATGTTGTTTTAATATCTATCAAGAAAAAATGAATTGTGTATGACTGCTTTAGTTCATGTGTATTCAAATCTGCTCCTGAAGCGCTCCAGCTCTAATCAAACACCTTCAGGATCTCTGAATGACCGACAGCTGTGTAACTGCAGGGTTGTGACTAAACTCTGGTCCTTCAGGAGCAGGTGTGAAAACAGATTCAGTAACTCACTCATGCTTGAGAGAAACAGAGATGCAGAAAAACCCTTTAAAGACCAGAGCTAGTTATTTTGCTCATCAGTAATGTTTAAAAACGTTTCTTGATATTCTTCTTGAGCTCCTGAATCTGCTGCTCTTTTCTCTTTCTGAAATCATTCAGTTCTTCTCTTTGTTTTCTGGTTTCATCTTGAAGTTTCTTCTTCATCTTCTCTATTTCCTCTTCATGTTTCTGTTTCATTTCATCACACTCTCTGTCTATTCTTTCTCTCTCCTCTCTTTCTCTTCTCTTGAGCTCCTCTTCTTGCTCTCGTTTCAGATCCTCCATCATTTTCTCCCATCTCTTTCTCTTCTCCACTCGTCTCTCTTCATCCTCTTGTTTTCTTCTCTCCCACTCCTCACCCCTTTGTTTTTTTATCTGCTAGTGTTTTTTTCATTTCTTTTTTTATATGTTCGTGTTTTTTTATTTCATTTTTCATATCTTCACATTCTTTCTCTTTCTGTTCTTTCTCTGTTTTCTTCTCTTCTTCTTCTCTCTCTCTTTCAAATTTCTCTCTCTTGTCCTCCAGTTCTTCTTGTTTTTCTCTCAGCTGTTTCTCGTGTTTCTCTTTTCTCTCTCTTTCCTCTTTCTCTCGTTCTCTCATCTGTCGTTTCTTCTCTTCCTCCCATTCTCTCTGCTGTCGTTTAATTTCCTCTTGAGTCTCTTTGTCATTTTCAGCCTCTTTTATTTTTCTCTTCCATTCTTCTCTCTCTTTCTCTTCTAGTTTCTTCCTCATTTGTTCCTCTGAATCTCTCTTTTTTATTTCCTCTTCTTTGATTTTGAGTCATTCTGCTATGATGTATACATGATCATTTTTCATCTTTTCTTGATCTTGTTTATATTCTTCCTCTCGCTTTCTCTCTTTTTTCTTCTTCTTTCTTTTAGCTGTTTTTCACACTGTATTCTCTGATCTTCATTCTCTCTCTTCATCTTCTCTATTCTTTGTTTATCTTCATCTCTTTTCTGTTTCTCTTCTTCTGATCGTTTCTGATCCTCTGTCTCTCGTTTCTTCTGATCTGATTGTTCTTTCTCCTCAAACTCTCTCCTGAGTGTTTCCTCTTGTTCTCTGAACTTCTTCTTCAGTTTCTCTCTTTCCTCATCTGCCCTTTGTTTTTTCTCCTCCAGTCTTGTTCTCATGCTTTCGAACTGCACGTCATATTTGGATTTTCGTTTTTTAATTTGAGCCTGTTTTTTTCTTTCATTCTCTTCTATCATTTTCATTCTTTGTTCAATGGAGATTGCTGCCTCCTCAAACATCTCATTAGTGAAATATCGGCCCTGATTAGATTTCTTCAGCTTTTCTATCATATTGAACAGCTTAATGACTTGTGTCTGATCTTGTGTTTCTGTGTTGTTAAATGCCAGGAATCTGTTTCCACAGTCTCTGATCAGTTTCTTGAGTTCAGCATCATTACTTTTCTCTACATACTGTTCTATTGTTTGATCTTTTCAAAGGAACTTTAATGTAGTATAAAAATGTTGAAATTTTTTTCAGATCATCTCCTCTAGTGAAGAGCACAATGCAGAAATCTGCTGCTTTTGGGCCAAAGATCATCTTGATCATGTCTAAAGTGTTTTTCTCCTCTGGAGTGAATCTTCCCACACTCAACACAATAATAAACACGTGTGGTCCAGGAGCTGACAGTGAAACACACTTCATTATTTCTTCCTGCACTTGTTGTTTTGTCAGTGAGGGGTCAAAGAGTCCTGGAGTATCAATAACAGCTACTGATCGACCATCAACTTCACCAGTTACCTTTGTGCAAGTAGTGGTCACCAAACGTGAACTCTTTTTACTGTGAAACTCATAGTTTCTGAGGATAGTGTTTCCTGTGGCAGACTTTCCACTTCCTGTCCTCCCAAACAGCAAGATTCTCAAACATCCTGGATCTGATGCTGAATTGTCTTCATCTGAAAATGACAATAATAGAGTTTTCAGATTAAGAACAATTTATTAAATCTGACCCTGAGCAACGAGTGTTAAACCCAAACCTAAAATGCAAACTATATGCAACAGTTTATCTCAGTGATCGTCAACGTCACAACACTCCTATCCTCTGTAGGCCCTGAATATTCTGTTTATAATAATAATAATAATAATAATAATAATAATAATAATAATAATAATGATAATAAATTAGATTAAATAGATTTTTGTGAATGTTTTGAATTGAAGATCAGATTTATTTTCACAGAATTCTATACTCATAATTACCAGTGGGAGCTTATAATTCTGTCCTCAACTTTCATTTACATAATTAATTTAATTCATAATTTATTGTGACGACAATATAATTTTTCTGTCTTGTGCTTTCAAGATATTAGGAATTCAATTGAATATGGATGCATATTTTGAAATGGCTAAAAAAATTTTTTGTGCTTTTGCAGTTCAGATTGGAATTTTTTACTTTACAAACAAAAAATATTATTTATTTAGTTCCTTTACCATTACCATAGTGGTCTGGTCTTAATATTTTCCCTCAAAACAATAATGAAATGTTCTAGATATGATTACGGCCTTGTTTGGTAAGAATAAAAAAGTTAGTTGAAAAAAATCACACAATAATAGAAAACAATGATACAGAGCAAAGAGAAACAAATAGTTATTATTATTATTATTATTATTATTCAATAAAGAATTTTTTTGTTGTTGTTGTTTTTTTTTCAGTGTACATATAACAGCCTACACTCCCTGACAAAAATCTTGTCGCCTATCCAAGTTGTAGGAACAACAAATAATAACTTGACTTCTAGTTGATCATTTGGAATCAGAAGTGGCTGTATATGAAAGGCAAAGGCCTCTAGATCCGCTTATTTTTTACCAAAATAAAATCTTATCATGCCTTGATTTTTATTTATTTTATTAGGACAGAAAGGTCAGACTTTTGCTCCCATTCTAGACAAAAGTATTGTCACTTAACAGAAATAATGTACAGTACAGAGCATAAAGTCATGGTACAGTGGAAAAAGAATTAATATTGTGTATGACTCCCATGAGCTCGGAGGACTGCATCCATATGTCTCAGCAATGACTCAAATAACTTATTAATAAAGTCATCTGGAATGGCAAAGAAAGCATTCTTGCAGGACTCCCAGAGTTCATCAAGATTCTTTGGTTTCATCTTCAATGCTTCCTCCTTCATCTTACCCCAGACATGCTCAATAATGTTCATGTCTGGTGACTGGGCTGGCCAGTGCTGGAGCACCTTGACCTTTGCTTTCAGAAACTTTGATGTGGAGGCTGAAGTATGAGAAGGACCGCCATCCTGCTGAAGAATTTGCCCTCTCTTGTGGTTTGGAATGTAAATGTCTTGATCCCTCAGGCTGTTGATGTTGCCATCCACTCTGCAGATCTCTCACACGCCCCCATATTGAATGTAACCCCAAACCATGATTTTTCCTCCACCGAACTTGACTGTTTTCTGTGTGAATCTTGGGTTCATGTGGATTCCAACAGGTCTTCTGCAGTATTTGCGATGATTGGGATGCAGTTCAATAGATGATCCATCGGAAAAATCAACCTTCTGCCACTTTTCCACAGTCCATCCTTCCTCCAAGCTGTGGGGCTTGGCAAATGCGACACAATTTTTTAGTTGTCATCTGTTTAATGCTGGTTTCTTAGCACTAATTCGGGCATTGAGACCACTGCATGAGAGAATTCGACAAACTGTTCTTGTAGATACAGGGGTTACTGGTGACCAGTTCTTATGTAGCTCTGCTGCAGCTGAAAAAGGGCTGGCCCTGAACTGTCGAACCAACAAACGGTCCTCTCGAACAGTTGTCTTACGAGGTCTGTGTGACCTGGGCCTGTCATGATCTTCACCAGTTTCTTCAAATCTTTATCTTATCCTCTCCACTTGACGTTTAGATACATTAAAGATGTCTGCCACCTCAGCAGGAGACCTGGTCTTCAGGCTCTTGATGATCAGCACTTTGGTCTGTGGTTGACTCTTTGGCATGCTGTCAGAGGTCAGGATGCATTTCAAATGAAGGTTGGGTGTGCTGGGGTTCTTCTTCTACACACCTGGGAATGTGTTTATTACAGTATTTGTCACAGGTGACGTTCTAATCTGTGATTGGTTGAATCCTTTAAAGATGTGACAATACTTTTGTCTAAGCAAAGTCTGACCTTTCTGTCCTAATTAAATAATTAAAAATCAAGGCATGATAAGATTTTATTTTGGTAAAATAAGCATAATCTAGAGGCTTTTGCCTTTCATATAAGCCACTTCTGATTCCAAATGATCAACTAGAAGTCAAGTTATTATTTGTTGTTCCTACAACTTGGATAGGCGACAAGATTTTTGTCAGGGAGTGCATAGTTAATGTAGTTAATTTAGCAATATCTACAGTATACATATCGATCAACTAGAAGTCAAGTTATTATTTGTTCAATCGCACACCCCAACTCTCCCAACCCACAACAGGAAAAATGCCCACCCAAGATATCTGCCAGCCCACCCTTCTACAGCTGTCAAGAACCGGCCCTGCTCTCGTCACCTGTTCACCACTCATTCACTGTATGTCTTTTGGGGCCCACCCAAGATAGCGCACGAATTGTCCGCTAATGGAGCAAACTTGTGTAAATCAAACCAAGACCAGAGGATTTTTGACTGCATGGCAGCTCACAAACCCCCGATCACAAACAATTAACTGTTTACAAATGGAGCTGGTGGCTCCTCTGTAGAATAAGCTGATCTAGATCCTAAATACTGCTTGTTACGAATGACTCTAAATCACTGAAATATTTCCTCAACAACATATAAACCATATTAATTGTTGAAAAGCAAAGTAAGGTCAGTAGAAGCTTTGTTCACACCCAAATACTATATTTTTGGCAAATTAATTTAAATATTAGCTTGTTATTGTTTTGACTTACTCTCTGTGAACATATAAGGATGATGAAAGTTGAGTGTTTCTTCTCTTATTGTTGGTTGTTTCTTCTTCCCCCGCTGTATCTGTTTCTCCCATTCCTCTCGTTCTCTCTTCAGTTCCTCTCGTATCTTTCTCTTTTGTTCCTCGATGTCTTTAATGTCTCTTTTATATTGTTCTTCTCTCTCCCTATATTCCTCATCTCTTCTATTTCTCTCTTTGTTATGCTTATGTCTTTCTTCCTCCATCTTCATCTTCATTCTCTCTCTCTCTTCTTCATGTTTGAACTGAAGTTCTTCTCTCTCTCTCAGTCTTCTTTCTTTCTCTCGTTTTAGCTTCTCATAATATTCATCCCATGTTTCCTTTTCTATCTTTCTCCTTCTCTCATCCTCTTCTTCTCTTCTCTTTCTCAGTTGATCGTCATTCTGTCTTTCTTCCTCCATCATCTTCTTCATTCTCTCTTTCTCTTCTTCATGTTTGAACTGAAGTTCTTCTCTCTCTCTCTGACTCCTCTCTTTCTCTTGTTTAAGTCTACTGATAATATTCATCCTGATCTTATCCTGTTACTCTCATTTCTCCATTTCTCCTCCTCTTTTTCTCTTCTCTTGTCTTTCCTGTTGTGTCTGGCTTCACACCATACATATCGTTCTCCTCAGTCGTTCAGCTCTCTCTCGGAATATTCAATCTCTTGTTCTTCTCATTCATTTATCTCTGTTTTATATCGTTCTTCTCCCTCTCACATAAATCCTTCTTCTCTTCGCTCTTTTTCTCTGTTCTCGTGATTCTGTCGTTCTTCCTCTATCTCATCTTCATATTCTTGTGCTCTTCTTCATGTTTCTTTCTCAGTTCTGCTTTTCTCTGTTCACTGGCTCCACTTTCTCCATCAGTATGTTCTTCTGTTGTTCTTGTATTTCTCTCTCCCATCTCTCTGAAACATCTTACATGAGTAGTACACTCTCTCCGTTCTCTTTCACCATGTTGTCTATCTTCTGCAGTAGATCAGTCACCTGTGTTCGGTCTCTAGTCTCTTTATTATTGAACACATGGAATCTGTTTCCACACACTTCAATCAGTTCATTTAAAGCGGATCCAGTTTTTCCCAGAAACTGATCAATGGTTTTGTTCTTCAGTTTGTCTCCATTGGTAAACAGCACTATATGGTGTACTTTAAAAGAGTTTTCTCCAAAAGTCTCTTGGATGATCTTCACTCTGCTGTTTTCCTTCTTCAGTGAATCTTTGTCCGATATTGGAATCAGTAAGAGAAACACATGTGGTCCAGGCAGGATCATTGGAGATGCCAGTTGCTGATTTCTCTCTGGGGGTTTTCTATTCATTACTGAGTGGTTCGTGGTATCAAACAGTCCTGGAGTGTCGATCACAGTGAGGTGTCTGCCGTTGATTTTCAGCTTTCTCTCTCTGACACACTGTTAGTTACAGAGTCTCCAGAAACGTCTGATATAAATGCTTCCTTCCTAAGGGGGTGTTTCTGTTGAACTCTTCCCAGCTCCAGTTTTTTCCCAGCAGCACAATCCTCAGATCATCCTCTCTGTTTCTTGAATCTAAAGATAAATCAAATAAAAGTGAATATTCAAGTGAAATTTTTTAAATAATCAGATCATCATATTGTGGTATACTTTGTGCTCCTGAACATATTATTTCTTTGTGAACTCAGAATATAATGTTAATATTTTAACAAAAACAGAATATTAAATGGAATAAATAGTATTCAAGTCATGCAATAGTGCTGCAGGAGACTCAGTTTCCTATTTTTCTGTCATTTTCTGTCTCTACTACACTGTAACTATTAAAGGACAAAAAAGTATTTATCCTGAAAAAAAAAATAGACATTGACAAACCTCCTCCATCACTTGCTGTTTTTGTGCTCTCTTTGAGTTCAAAACACTTCTTCTCTTTCTCTTCTCCTCCGACTGAAGTTTCAGATCTGCTCAGATCTTCATCCACTGATGATCCATCACCTCCATCCTCATACATGTTACAGAGGAGAAATTCTTCATGTTCTTTCTTGAGTATCTCTTCTTCTTTCTGAAACAACTTAGAGCGCCATCTAGTGTTTACTGTATCAAACTGTAGATGTCCTCCTCCACACTCCTTTATTAAATCATGAATAGCATTATTTGTGCTCTCATAAGACGGAGACATGTGTCCGCGTGTCTCTTCATCAGTAATCAGCACTATAGTGTGTTTCATGGCCTGCTCACTGAAGAGGTTCAGCACAGTTTTCACTCTGTGTCTGTCGTTCTCTCTGAAGTCATTATACTGCAGTACGAGAACGATCACATGAGGTCCTGGAGCAGACAGAGACACACACTCTCTCACTGTCTGTGTGATCTGATGCTGTGAGAGATTCTGCTGGAGCAGGTGAGGAGTGTTTATAACTGTGATGTGTCTCTCCTCCATCTCTTCACTGATTCTCACACTGTGCTGCTGTGAATAAGATGAAGCTTCACTGTGAAACACTTCTGTTCCCAGTAAAGTGTTTGCCACTCGGCTGTTTTCTGATCCATTCTTTCCCAGCAGCACAATCCTCAGATCACTCACTGAAAAAGAGCACACACACACACACACACACACACACACACACACACACACACACAACACACCACACACACACACACACACACACACACACACACAAACACAAACAATCACGTTGGGTTTTCATGTTCAGTGGGACTTTCCATAGACTTAATATTTTTATACTGTGCAAACTGTATATTGTAAATCTAACACTACCCCTAAACATAACCCTCACAGAAAAATATCTGCATTTCTACATTCTCCAAAAAATACAACATTTGTGTTCAGTGCCATCAGTAATAGTAAGCCTTAAAAATATTTCATTAGACTAGATTACAGCATTAGATCAGCTCCAGCAGGATCTGTATTTGAAAGAGACATCTAAATCATGGTCTTGATAAAAAAATTTGATGTTATTGAAAATTTTCACTGTGAATATTTGGTTGTGAATTTAAGTTGTTGGTTTGTTTCTCACACAAACCCAATGATAATAAAAGTGTCAGATTAATAGAAAAGTTTTATGCTGTTTTTTATGTTTGAAAAAAAATGTTGGTTACTTTTAGTCACAAAGTCATTTATTTTTGTGATATGAAACCCGCAGCCTGGATGTTTTGTGTTCCATAAAGGAAAAATTCATACAATTTTAGAACAACATGATAATGGGTAACGATTACATTATTTTCATTTTGGTTTGAACTAATACTTCAAGTGCTACAACACTGAATATTGTGTAATGATAATATTAAAGACTGACCTTTTATATAATTCAAGAGATTATTTTATAAAAGGACACACATAAATGTTCTGATTTACTTACTGTTAGGACGATCATATTCTGGACTATGTCTAGGTGCTGCTGCTAGAGAAAACAGAAATACATAAAACACATACAGAGAAAAGAGAATAGATGGTTTAGCCATTATTAATTATAAAAAGCATTTGTTCACTGAAAAGCTGTGACTTCACAATGTTTACAATTACAAATTGAAGTACTTTGTGGAGACTGTTGCTGCATCCCAATGTGCCTAATTATACTACGCCTTAAACTGTATTATTTTTGTGAAGAAGTGAGTAATTATACTACGCCTTAAACTGTATTATTTTTGTGAAGAAAAAGCTATCACGTCACTCAACTGCCTCTTTAACAGACCGCTCTGTCACTTAATTACACACACCCTGTCACTGTAAACTGACCTGTCAATCATTTGTCACAGTTCACATCCTCCACATTTCATTTCATTTAACTTCAAATGAAGTAGCACATTGATCTGCCAATCATGGGTCGTTCATGTGGAGAACTCGGCTCATATTTTTTAATGTTTTTAAAAGTTAATGGCCAAACAAATGTTTATAAAAGTTCACGTTGTTGTTGCAGATGAAATATAACACATAGATAACATTAAATAAATATTTTAAATGTTGATTATTAGTAACCCCTTTATCTAAACCTCTCTACTAAACCATTGTTGCGCACATCCCCCATGTTTGTAGTTTAAATGCTTTTTATTTGAGTTTGTATTTCAGTACTATGCTTTGGGCACACACTTATTCTAATCTCACATACTATTTAGGATGGATAGTATGACCATTGGGAGGCAGGGGCATAGGAATATGTAGAAAGTGACGTGAACAGAATCTTACATGTTAAAACAGCATTCTCTAAAAATAGTTCAATCAAAAAAGAATGTGTGACATGGCAAACATGTCAAGATTAGTCGATAAACCTCTAGATTCATTAAATGATAAGCTGTTTTCCCACAACAGCTTTAGTGAAGCCTCTCCTCCGTTGACGTCCATTCAAAAAATGACCTCTGGTCTCCTTCCCCACATAGCAATGTGGTGACATTGATACACTGTTGAGTATACATCCAAAAACCATCATTTCTTGGTGAGGTTGAAGTTGATATTTCAATGTTTAAAGTGGATCAACATTAAGATTTTGATGAAAGCTGTCTGCACACATCAGTGGAGACAGAGATATTGAACTAACATTAATTTGTTGTTGATGACCACAAAATCATGTATATCTCTGCAAAATGCTAATGGGTGTTACCCAGTCAGTGGTACAACTTACACAACTTCTCTGGTACAACTTTCCATCTACTTTATTATGTCTCTCTTTCTTTGTTTTAGAGTTTGTTTTTATGTTCTGATTTCTGTTACTGACTGTATTTAGGTACATTCATCAAAAGTTTACTAAAGTGTTTCTTGACATGCTGACATTACCTTCTGTTTACAGATGTTAATTGTAGAAAGCATATTGATATTGAAGCCCAAATGGATTTAAGAAAATGGATTAAATGAAAAGATAGTTAGAATGTTTTGTGTTGAGCGATTTTAAAGTGAAATCATATTTGTTTTAACATATTAACACTCCTGAATGTGCAGCCGTATGTATGACAAACTGAATTGACTTGTTTGGCTCCTAACCGTACTGTGGTCATGAAGTCCTTGAAAAACTGGTGGCTGGCCCACCTGAAGGACATCACTGGACCCTTACTGGATCCTCTTTCAGTTTGCATACAGGAGCAAACTACAACCTCAGCTCATCCGTGCCCACCTCCGTCTGTCAAGTGGATCAACAGCTTCCTCACAGACAGGGCAGCAGCTAGTGAGGCTAGGAAATATACACATCCAGCACATGTACAATCAGGCACTGGCCGTCCCCCAGGGTTATGTTCCTCTCCCCACTGCTCTTCTCCCTGTACACTAAGGACTGCCACATCTAAGGGGGGACGCCCCTCTGTCACGCGTCTCCTGACGTTTGCAGATTACACCACACTCAGCGGCCTCATTCAGGACAGTGACAAGTCTGCTTATAGACAGGAGGTTAAAGAGCTGGCTGTCTGGTGCAGTCTCAACAACCTGGAGCTCAACACGCCCCCCCCCACTAACCATCATGAACAGCACTGTGACTGCAGTGGAGTCATTCAGGTTCCTGGGCACCCACTATCTCTTCAGGACCTGAAGTGGACAGGTCACATTGACTCCATTGTGAAAAAGGCACCAGCAGAGGTTGTACTGTTCCTTCGCCAGCTGAGGAAAATCAACCTACCACAGGAGCTGCTGAAACCGTTCTACTCCGCCATCATTTGATCCATTCCTCTGGCACTTCAGTAACTGTCTGCTTCGCTCAGCTTCTAATCTGACCTCAGAAGACGTCTACGGTGAGCTTGATTTCACCAAGTACAACATGTTCCTGGATCAACATCCCTTGTTGATCCTGGAACAACATTCCAATCAACCAATCAGAATTGAGATATAACTTTTCAGGAAATATCTGTTTTAGGCTTACAATCAGGGTTAGGTGCTGCTACACGTTTGTTAATCTGCTATCATTTCCCACTGATTTAAGGAATGAATTTTAGGTATGGTTAGGTTTAGGGGTAGGGATTGGGTTAAGTCTATATTTTTAGACAATAATGTTGATCCAGGATCATCAAAAGATGTTGATCCAGGAACATGTTTTACTTGGCAAAATCACGGCGACCGAAGACTACAGAGGGTAGTCCGGACTGCTGAGCGAATCATCGGTACAACCCTCCCTTCTATTCAAGAACTGTACTTTTATCAGAGTGAGCAAAAGGACTGGCAAAATCACTCTGGACCCTCACATCCGAGCACACTTCTCTCTTTGAACTGTTGCCGTCTGGTCGACGCCTACAGAGCTCTGAGCACCAGAAACGACCAGACACAGGAACAGTTTCTTCCCCCAGGCAATCCATCTAATGAACACTTGATAATAACTGTGGATCACCCCCCCTGAACACACACTATTTATACACTCATACACTTATTTATCTAACACACATACTTAGTCTTCAATTTTAATTTTAATGTAATGTACATGTACATACAAAACTGTCTATTGTAATATACCTGCACATACAATTGTCAATTTGTATATTGTTATTCCTCATTTACTTGTTCTATTTTTTATTCTTTTATTTGTTCTTTTTTTTTGTTCTGTCGCTGTCATTGTTGCACTGCGGAAGCTTCTGTCACGAAAACAAATTCCTCGTATGTGTAAACATACCTGGCAATAAAGCTCATTATGATTCTGAATGTGATTCTAACTCCACCCAGCAAAGTGTGATGGGGTAGTCAAGATTACAAAAGACAATCACATCTTCCCGCGCCCCTGAGTGAAGCTGACATTGGATTTGGACATGTCTTGATGCCTTCCTACCTTGGAATGCATCCTCCGAAGGCAGCATTTTAAGCTTCCGGACGCAGCCATTATGTTACATATGACACTGAAACTTTGAAGTCACAATCTCCAGTAAAGCCCTGTATCGAGATGTGTATTGGTTTCACAGCAAAACTTTACTTTCTGTCCAATCACGTGCAGAAGTTGCTTTGTGTGTCGGTTCACATCCCCCAGATCTTAATTTACGAGTAAGTTTTCATTCAGACTTATTTAATTACATATTTAAATAGCCAGTCATACAAGTGATATAAAGAATTCAAATTATTTCTGAAAGATAAAATACTTGTCATATGCAATTCAAATATGTGTACATTATTCTTCTATTACATTTTCTTTATATTCGTACTGGCATTTAATGCGACGGTTTTAATGGGTAAATAAATTCATAGGAGAAATTAAACACACACACACACACACACACACTGTTAGGCTTTTGTTTGTACAGTAAAGCACATAACATTGAAGCTATGGAGTGCATGCTTCGTCCGACGGAGTCTCTTTTACAGGTTTTGGCTGCTTTATTTATTTTTTTTGCTAACTATCAGATGGCGCTGTGTTCGACAGCTCTCGAAGCTTTAAATCTTTTCCCGGAACAGTTAGAGGTATCAGTGCTTTATGAGGCTTCATTTCCCCAATGTTTTGTGCACAAATAAAAGCCTAACTCTTTCTTTTAAATTATTAACCCATGGCATTATCGAGGGATATTTATATATGATGTAATAGAAAAATAACGCACACATTTTTTTGAACCATCACTACCACATCACACGCTGTTCTTTTAAATTATTAACCCATGGCATTAACGCACACGTATTGTGATAAGTTTGAGTTACTAAATTAAATTAAAACGTCTTGCTTTGGCCTGCTGTGTCCTGTTACTTCTAATAAAGGTTAATCACAAAATTGAAACCGAAACTAAAATATATAGCAACTAAAAACAAATGTGTTTACAGAATTAAAACTAAAACGAAACTGAATATAGAACAACTAATAAAAACGAAACTGAAATATATCCACCTTTTTCCGGTCTTTATAATGGTTTTTTTGTTAATTAAAAGTGGTCTGTTTTTAGGTTTCATGTGTGTGGACTCCGTCCAGCTATTTTTAGCTGAACAAAACAGTTTGATTTGCTGCTTGATATTGAAAGTTGTTGTGTGTTATCATATTATTTTAATGTATTATCTTAATTATGAACACACTGGTTTGTAGTAGTGCAAACAGTTTTACAGATTACTGCATGTTGTAATTCCATAGGCGCGGGAGGAGGGGGTGCTGAGGGTGCTGCAGCACCCCGTTTTTTTCTGTTGGCAATTGTTACTGTTGGGTATAATAATAAAAAAATCGGAGTGTCTATTTACACTAAGCGCAAATATGTCGACTTGGTTGGCAGCCATGAGACACCACGCTTCACCCTCCAACGTGTGATTTGGGCTAGTCAACATTATAAAAAGACGGTCGTCGCAGAAATCAAATTCAGTGGTTGTAGAAAGATGATAAAACGTGGGTCATGTTCATTTTGACGCGATCGACCCAGGTTCAAATCTGCCTTATAGCGAACTTTTTTTCTCCCTTTTTTAAGTTTCAAATCACATCAGAAAAGCATTTTTTTTTTTTATTTTAGAGTTAAGGGAAATCAATCAAAAAGTTGAAAATAAAAGTATTGGGTAGGGTTAGGGTAGGTCCATAGACTGTATAAAAACGGGTATGGTCTAGTGCTTTTGTCAAATAAGGTGGCATCCATTAATATGTTTGAAATTAAATCAATATATTTTATTTGAAATAAATCAATGTTATTATTGCATACTGTGTTTATAATGTATTACAAGTGTGAGGGTGCCTATAATTGCCACTTATTTGCAACAAGTAATTAGCAGAATAACCTGCTCTTTTAGTATTAATAGAATCTAGCTAATAGCATATCACTAAAAAATACTGCTATTTACACACTTAGCTCTAATCGCGCGAACCCAAATAAATACCCCCCACCCCCCAGCCTAAAATATCTTCCCGTGCCCTTGTGTTATTCTCCTCATTATTTAGGCTACATATAGCCCAAATGAACCAGAAGTGTAACTCTGAAAATTATAATAAAACAAAAATGTATTTAAAATTTTTTAGGTTTATTGTTGTTGGTTTTGTTAACCAACTGTGGTTAAAGGGTGCAGTGGAATATAATTTAATAAACCAAACGAAGTAGGACATTTCCCGTGTATTTGATGTTTTTTTATCTGATTCCTGAACTTGATGCGATTTTAACACCAACGCCTTGAAATCAAAATCCAGTTTAGTTCAGGCAGTTGCTCGTAGTGAAATAAAAAGGCATTTTACACTACCTAATTCCTCGATGCCATTTCACATCTATGTATAAAAATGTAGACTATGTAAAATGTAGCTTTTTATGTCAGTTTCTTCTCAGCGTTCAATGCCACTTTTAAACATAAATGTAACAGCGGTAGACTATGTAAAATGTAGCAACCATTATGTTGTCTAATGTTTCATAAATACTTAATAAATCTTTGAGGAAACGTTGCTTTATATTTTTGTTCATAATTTGATTCTTACCTGAACCTGACTCCATTTCTATGTTGTCTAATGTAATCAAAATCGAAAGAAAACGCCTGAAAGACGATCGACCCCCTCTTCTGTGCCCCGCCTGCGCACCTGAGGCTGAAAACATGTTTTATTTTTTTTTTATTTGCTGAAAACGTTTAGTGAATTAAGGATGAAACTTGAAATTATGCAGGGTAGGGTAAAACGCCCTTAAGGGCTGTCATTTTTTTCTGTGAAACTAAGTTAAATGAGTCCAGAATAGTTATCATAATTTTAGTGACAATGACATAATTATTTTCACGTTATTACATTTTTAACAAAAATGACATTTGTACCTGGGGGCGTTTTGCCTTACAGGTGGAGTAAAATGCCCCCAGTCTGACAAACATGGAGAACATTTACAGCAAAATCGGAGTACAAACAGTTTTGGTTTGAAAAAAAAAAAAAAAAAAAAAAAAAAAAATCAATAATTATGAATTACAAAATTATATTAGTCTATTTGAAAAATATTGCTACCTGATGCTAACTTGCGGTAATTTATAAATATAAATATAAAATATTTTTATTCAACCAATTAGAATACATATTTAATACATAATTCTTCAATGTTGAGAATTAGAGTGACTTACGTACCAGGAACCCCCCCCCCCCCCCCCCCCCCCCCAGACAATAGGTTTGAAGAAAAATAATAATAATAAAATTGTCATTCTGAAAATATAATGATATTTTTCTTAAATAACACATACTCCTTATCTACAGGCCTTATACAATTCTCATATCATATATAACTGTGATGTTATACAAAACAAGCTTTAAAATACTTTTTTTCTTACTGTTGAAAATTAGATCACTTCCCATGAAATCCGTGTTCTCTCAGGTTCATCACCAGTATGATGAATCATTCTACATCACTCTTGTCAACACAGTCCATAGTTACTACAAACATGTGTCTTGACTTTATCTGGTGGTTATTTTGGGGAAAACAGCAGGCAGCCTTTTCCCCCAACTCTACCTTATTCCATTTCAGTTCAGTTTCTTCCTTAATTGTTCTGATTAACAGCCTACAAAACAAAATAATTTTCATTATTCAAAATTCTTATTAAATTAAAAATCATAGGGATGATATACAACTTGTTTTTTAATATATAAAAATGCAGCAGCTCCAGAAGTATTAAATTAAAAATCATTAGGTCGCAACGTACTGTAAAAACAAGCGCTACAGCTCTCAATCAAGTCACGCATATAAAAATGCAGTTGATCAAGGATTTACATTGGCGCTGTTGAGTTCGGAAGGGCAGTGGCATCACCTGCCCCGCTTTTAGTACTTTTGTACACGTATTAAAGGGATAGTTCCCCAAAAATGAAAGTTCTGTCATTAATTATTCACCCGTGTCATTCCAAACCCATAAGACCTTCGTTCGTCTTCAGAACACAAATTAAGATATTTTTGATGAAATCCGAGATCTTTCTGACCCTGCATAGACAGCAACGCAACTGAAACATTCCCAGGCCCAGAAAGATAAGAACATCAGTAAAACAGTCCATGTGACATCAGTGGCTCAACCGTAATGTTAGGAAGCTTTGAGAATACTTTTTGTGCACAAAGAAAATACAGTCCATCTGACCCAGAAGAGAAGAAATCGTTGAATAAAGTCATTAAATATTTATTAGAATACCTTAAAATATTAAACTCAGAATTAATATAGGCCTAATTATTATAAATTAATTAAAAAAATATTAATCTGTAAAGCAATACACTTAAAATTGTATTAATAAAAAGTTATTAATAGAATACTCTTCCAGTTTAAAATAAATTGTTTTTACAGAGAGTATGTATTTACACACATGATAGGCCTAAGTGATTTACACAAACATTTCCATAATAAAGAGCTGAAACATTGAAGAAATGTTTTTCTTAGATTCTTAGACTATAATTCCTGACTAAATATATGAAATCAAGTGAAATGTTTTGAAATATGTTTCATTTCATTGCATCTAAATGTCTTATGATGACAGGATGTTTTTTAATGTTCTGTAAAATATAACACAATAATATGAGTGTTTACACTGTAACACTATGAATGTTAGAGTCTAAGAATGTTTAGATGTTTACTGTGAAATGTAGTTGTTTATAATGTGTTAGTTTCTCAGATATAAAATAGGTGTTTTTTGTTGTTTGTTGTTGTTTGTAGTTTTTTATTTTGTGTTATTTTATATGTTTTGTATTGTTTTGCTGTTTACAAAACGTCTTACAAAAGTTTACACGTGGTTTCACAAAAAAAAAAAATATATATATATATATATATATATATATATATATATATATATATATATATATATTGATCCAACTTTTGTAAGACATTTAGATGCAATGAAATGAAACATATTTCAAAACATTTCACTTGATTTCATATATTTAGTCAGGAATTATAGTCTAAGAATCTAAGAAAAACATTTCTTCAATGTTTCAGCTCTTTATTATGGAAATGTTTGTGTAAATCAGTTTCGGTAAATCAGTTTCGATTTGACTTAGGCCTATTTGTTTGTTTTTAAATGGTATATTTTTATATTTTTATTTTGAATTTGTTTTGTGTAAATCAGTTTCGATTTGACTTAGGCCTATTTGCATGTGTGTAAATACAATTAGGCCTATATCATTTTTTTTTTTTTTTTTTTTTGTTTTTTATTTCTTTTTGATTTTTATTTTTTATAGGTTATATGTTTTAGTTGATATTTAAAATTATGATTCATAAAACTATAAATTAATAAATGTTGTATTTAGTGGTATAAATTATGTAGATATATATAAAGTTTTATATTTATAATTTATAATTTTAAACATATAAAGTTTAAATTATAAAGCTCTATTAAGTTTTATATTACCCAAAGCTTTATAGATTCTAAAAGTTTGCATTTACTTTCGATATTTAAATTTAATTTATTATATTATTTTAAAAATATATTCATATTATGATTAAACAGAGTTTAAAATTTTTTTTTTAATGTTTATTTATAGTTTTGGGTTATTTTTTATGTTAGTTTTAAATGTCAATTTTGGATATGTTAAGGTGGATTATTTGAATGTGTCTTTGAATGTCCATTAGAAGTTACTGACCGCTCCTTTATCACTGTTTTATGAGGCATTCTACTGTTTGTTTGTTTTTGTTTTTTTAGAAATGTCAATGTATTTTTATAGTGCTTTCTACATCTATCATTTCTATCTATAGTTCCTGACCCTTTTTCATGTTCTAAATATATTAGCTAAATATTGCACAAAAAAAAAAAAAAAAAACTTGATTCAGTTCGAGCACTGCAGGTCAGTATGTTTTGGTGACACATTCAGCAGGTGAGCGTTAATTCGCTGAAAACACGTGACATCAGCGGTGATCCCGGACTAACGGAGCCTGTCCCGCGCGCTGAGCTCGTGTTTCAGTGCGGGTTCGTGTGGCATCTCTCCCGGACCTCCTCCGGTAGCAGCAGCATGGGGAAAACACACCCGGTACGACTCTGGAGGAGCTGAGCGCCTGCGAATCTCATCAGTGGTACCGGAAGTTCATGACCGAGTGTCCGTCCGGTCAGCTCACCTTCTACGAGTTCAAGAAGTTCTTCGGCCTGAAGAATCTGTCCGAAATATCGAACGCGTACGTCACGACCATGTTCAAGACCTTCGACATTAACGACGTAAGACGCACATTTATTATTTACTTTTCTACTATTAATGTTATATATTATCCATCGTTTTATCGCCCTACTTTAAATACTATCATAGCCTAATTACTACTATTATCATGTACTTTATTTTAATAATATCTCAATATTATTTATTCTTTAATGCCATTATATTATATTCATCCTCATTAAATAGTGTGAAAAAGAGTAACTATTGGTTATTCAGAGGTTCAGAAAGTTATTGTTATTTATAACATTTTGTGTGTGTGTGTCAGTAAATATTTTATTTTTATTGAAAAAGTTTCAGAAAGATTATTGTTAGTAGAAATTTGGATTTTTTTTCCCCAAAGTGTAGTGAAGTTTAGTTTGGTTTATAATCTGTTTTCATGAAGTTTGGACATGGCAACCTGATTCCTCAGTGTGGGCCCCAAAGGTTATTATAGTAGCTAAAATTGTAAAAAAATTCCTTTTTTTTAATTTTTTTTTAATAAAATTTAACTCAAATTATATATATATATATATATTATTTTGTTACTTGAAATAAAATAAAATTTTATTTATATTTTTTTTTTATTTATTTTTTGCTAGTTGCCAAGGCGTTTCTCATTTTCATTCAGTTTAATTTGATGTACTAAAACTAAATCTAAAACAGAAATAAAAACT